>NC_060212.1:79356875-79657812 GCF_021130785.1 Homalodisca vitripennis | reverse complement strand
TAAATATAATTTAATGAACATATTTTCAATATTAAAATTTATATAAGGAATATCGTCACAGGAATTAGTTCAAAAATTTGATTGATTTTTTTAAGTAAAATTATATTTCTTTGAAATCACACGTATACAGAAACAGTTAAAAACATCCGAGGATTTAAAGCTTCACTTGAAGCATCAATAAAACACAAGAACCATGTATGAAGCATCAAACAAGTAACAGGTTTTTCATAAGTGTTTGTGAAAACGAGAGTTATTCAATAGATCAAAGGTAGAGAAAGTAAAAAATTTTGGTTGTAATTTACCCCTCCAGTTCTCAGTCACGCTTTATAACCTACCACGTATAGATAGAGGTCTATATCCTGACTATATCAGTGATTTTATATTTACTTTGTTTGTTTAGTGTAAGAATTTTAGATGTTTTCGTGTTTGAGACATGTCCACAGGTACCACAAACAGGTGCTCTCAACAACTAAAGTTAGTAAAACCTTGTCAGGGTGTAATAATAAAGTTGATTTAAATGGGAATACATTGAACTTTGTTCTGAATAAAATTCAAACGTAATTTGTTATATTTAAAATCAAAAATGTTATGAATGTATGTGATTACTTCAAAACTTTGTTATTTTTTACCAACGCTCAAAAGCTTTTAAGTATATTTTAAAGTATCCTGTGAAACGAAACACCATTCAAATTCTTTTTCAAATTGTTATGTTTTAATTTATCATGATTGTTTTGAGTTTTCTAATTTGATTTTGATTTAAACTAATACGTGTAACATAAAATTACATTATTCTCTATGAGAAAAATCGTAAAAAAATTTTTAAAGGTTATAATAATTTAAATGTATATATAATATTTATTGTTTTATAGATTTTCGTTAAAAGAAGAGAAGATAAAACAATTAACACATTATCGTGACCTAAATTTTTGTTTTAGAGTTTTTGAACCTAATAAGGTTATTATTAAAATCAGATAACGTGAAATGACAACTCTATATTTTCTTATTCGTTATGATTATTTAAGCACGAGTATCTTACAAAATCATATAAATAAACATATTTTTTTGCAGTTATTTAACTGAGAAATTAAAGAATAATTTTTCTATTTGTTGTATAGCTCTTAAAAGTCATATAGTTCTTATCATCTAACTCAATATTTATGAAAGAATATTTATTTTTAATTTAGTTTTACGTGGAACATAGTACACAATAAAATACTGTACTGTACATAAAAGTTTTATGTGTTGTTTGACACCATAAAAAAGAAATTGCAGCTTATCTTTGAACCCAATCATATTGTGAGGTTGAAAAAATATGGATCTGTTAAACCAATTTTTTTAACAATTAACGTATATGCTTTTGGAATATGAATGGTGTAGAACCCAGTTTTTCTAGCGAGATATATGTATATTGCAGATTTTGTTGTTGAGACTGTAACATTCCTAAAATCCGCATCCACGAAAGATAATTATTGGCAAAGTAATTCTAAATGTAATCCTAACCCATAAAGTGGTGCGTAAATTTAGTAATGAAATTTAAAAACTTTCTTCAAGTCGAGTGAGGCAATAAGAAAAACGCAGCCTTAACCATTTATCGTTAGTGAAATATGTTTTCAAATAAGTCGTGTCTTTCTGATGCCGCTGTGAGTCAGGTAAGATAATGATCCAGCCATGCTTCTTGGTAATATAACCTTTACAAAACTGTGAACTTCATAAAATATGTTTTGTTTGGAATGATATGTAGAAACATGTGATAAAGAATGCTGGACCAAATGCACATGATCCAGCTGCCTTTGCTGTTTCTATTAATAGTATGAAATCAGTTTTCCGTCATGTTTAATCTTTATCTAGAGAGATATTAAGTAAATTATAGACAAGGCTTTCTAGTAACCTTAAATGTAACTGTTGTAAACTCTAAACATCGTAGTATATTGAAAGTTAAAATGGAACTAGAGTCTGAACGATATAAAGAGTATAATAAGTTATTATTTTTATTCGTTACCGCTGCAATTCCAGGTAATTAATTATAAAAGAATTATTAATATTATTATTAATTTATTAATATTATTATTGATTTATTATTCAATTTAATATTAAATCAGAAAGCAGGAAAGATAATAAAAAATCTGACTTTAATATCCCAGGTTCTTCAGTTTAGCTGAACAGTTTTTACATTTGGTTTTAAAAATAATTTTTATAAATTATTTAACCAGTACCATGTGTGTTACAATCCCATTACCATCTATTTCAGGGTAAATAGAAGACAGATTTAGTTACCAAGATCATCTTTAAAAAACCGTAACTATCGAGGTTTAGGGGAAAAAAATAACTTTGTCTATAGGTCTATTTTCAACGTAGAAATGTTTTTGAATTTAATCGAGTTCTTTTAATCTTAAAGGAAACATGTAAGAGATGCCTTCTTTTTTTTACACAGCCACGAGTTATTTTCTCAACATCTTACAAAGCTGCATACCTAAACGAGTGGCTAATATCAATTTATGACGGCCATGCAATGTACTTCAGGCTATGGAGTAATCATGATTCAGTTTTCATGCTTATATATGTTTAATAAACTTAATCGAACATACCACTAGTATAAATCAATATTTGATGAAAATATTTTACAATTTAGTATGCGACGTAAACAATCCACAAATGACCAAGTATTTTATACAAATCGATATGTTTTATATATAATATACATATTATAAAATCAATAATATAATATTTATTTTATAATATTTTTGTGCTAAATATATACCAATAATAAAGTAATATTAGAATAAATCATTTTCAAATAGTTACATGTTATTTATATTAAAAACTCGTAGGATTTTATAATTCACTAAATATTTTATTTCAATATAAACATAAAACCTGGTTAATAATATGTTATAGATATTAATACAACGTACATGATGTAATAAAATTTGTATATAAAACATACATGGTGATAAAAATGTGCGAATAAAAATATTAGGGCAGCTACAAACCTCTAGATATAGAATTAAATTATAATACAGGCTATAGTGCTTAAGGGAGCTTCTTACTAGAATAAAACCAACCGGTGATAACTTCCCTATAGTGTTAATTCTCAAAGGTGTAATTGATGGACATTTAACGTGGGGGATGGTCATTTCGTGAACAAGAGAATAATAAACTGAGTGTTAATACAACATCTGCTTGCTTCTGCACCCAAGGAAATTTCTTGAGCCTGTAATTAGACCAGGCATACAAACATACTGTATAAACTTAACCTGTTTATTATGCTATTCCTGTCTTTGTTTGTTAATGATTATAATAAAATTAAGAAACAGTAACATCTTTTTATATGTAGATAACTAAAAAAAACCTTTACATAAATAAATGGTAAAAACACGAATCTATAGTAAAACATTTTAAAAAACGGGCCATAACAAAGTTACACAATTGTAAAGTTCATTAGCTTACGCTGATTGAATATAGTTTTTTTTTTAGTCATGACCTCTATGTATATAAACTTCTACGCAGATTTTTAAAAGTAGAAGGAACCATCGGTTATCATTGGATGTATTAATTGCAAAAAAGTTAACATAGGAAACTCAAACGGTTTTATTATCAATGCCTAAATAAAATCCCTAAAGTTATAACCAATAGTTTTTCCAATATTTGTTATGTTCTAACGTTTAAACAGTGACGTATTTTCTATTTATTAGTGTTGAAAATATCTGTTTGGAAATAAATAAAATTATTTTAAAATAAATTATTAATAATAAAAAACCAAATACAATGTAATGTGTATCTGTATATTATAATATGATTAATTATGTATAGCATATATATAATAATATTGGATACGTTAGCTCATAAAACAGTTAAATATTTCTCATCAAATCATAGTGCGTGAATAATTATAACCTTAAGTTCCAGTTTCAAAATATTTATTTAGTTAATGAAGCTTTCTTTCCTATCATTGTACCATGTTAAGAGACATTTAAGAGGAACTCTGAAACACCAGCATAATGAACAGATTATAAAATAACCTTTGCACAATAAATCGGAGGCTTCATAAGAAGATCTTCTAAAGAGTGAGCCGGGCTCAACTTATTGTGATGGAGAGAAATAAACTTTTTTCTAAACAGCTTGGAAAGTTAAAGTATCTGAGACCATATTGACTTCATTTATTTTTACAGTTGTCTTGAAATTATATGTTGTGGACGCATAGTCATTTATTTTATTATGAATTAAAACCACATTTCAATTAGCAGCAAGTTTTTTACATGAGATTATTACATACTGTTATATCCGGCATTGGTATATTGCTAATGGTGATATGTATTTAGAGACAAAATTACGGTAGCAATAAAAGATAATGGACGATCATTGGAGATTTTTCTCAATAACCACAGTTACCCTGCATTTCTTTGAAGTATGCTCTTGGTTATGCTCCTTCAGATCTGACTTTATAAGTCGAATATAAAGAATTTTAATTTATTAAACCTTTATTTACCTTAGAGATGCAAGGGGACGTTTTCCTGTTCACATTAGAGATACGAATAATCGATATGTTATAAACCATCCATTTTAGATTATCGATTCGAAATAGATAATTAGTTATATAGATGGGATTCCTTCACTGCGACTATACACTGAATTTGTCGCCACTAGTTACAAGAAATTTACTGCACTATATGGCGTATACGGCGTATTACATATACTATGGTATGCTAGACTACATATTAAATGACAAAAGAACAATTTCACGTTCCTCTTCTTCTTTTTGAACTAGTTTCAGATTGATACTAAATTTTTAAGTATCAATAGACAAATATTTAAAAAGGTAGATACTCCGATACTATTTATATTTTAGCCCGTATTAGATAAAATTGTGATTAGACTGTATAGAATTATTAACTAACTTTAAATTCCTCATTCTGCCAAAAAATACGTATCTATTACTTTTTTTACTACTATTTAGTCCCTAGTTCTCTCTGACGTAGAATATATTTATGTGGATTCTAAACCATACCATATAAAAATTAAGCAACTAACAGTTTAAAACTTTAAAAACTAGGGAAGAAAGTCACAGAATCACAACCAGAGGCTAAAGTAGGATAATATACCTCTTCAATATACAACTGCATCGGATACACATCTATGTAAATAGTCAATATAAAGGTTCCATCTCCTGATTCATTTAAAATTTAATAAAGCATTAAACATTACATTAATAATATATGTATGAATTGTTTTTGCCAGGTCATCTTCATTGAAGAGATGGTGGGAATTATGTGTTTTCTATTAGTAATTTCAGGGCCGACAATGTTTCATAAATTTCCTCTGTACATTTATATACTCGTATAAATACTTCGTAGGATCATAGTGGAATGTTCAAAGTTTTTTTCTATAAATTTTACAAATACGTTTTAAAAATGTGTTTTTGTAAACGGCATTGATATGAATTTGGCTATAAGCGTCATTAGTTTGTTTGAGTACTTTTGCATTTAGATGTATATGTGATGTCTTACAAGGCTCTAGCAATTTGCAGTTAACCCAATATAGTCCTGTAGTATTTTTACAGTGAATTTACAGCTAATACTTTTATATATAGTTACACTTTGAATAATACGCTTTTTATATTTGTTGTTATGGATTTAAAATTAATTTTGTAACTTACAAAAAATAGTGTTAGATGTATGAATGTGCTACTTAAATTTTCAGTGGTTTTAGAATTTTAAAATGTTTCTGAAGTTGTTCCATTAAATATTAATCTATTTCAGATTCAACATTTAATTAATGTAATTATGTCTCCTTAGTAAATTTCTCAATAACGTCCTATTATGTACGAATATCAAAATGGATTTTATTATTACAAACTACAAATATTCTTTTAAATATCTTATCGGGGAGGTTTTTGTAATTCCTAAGTTTTGCTGCGAATATTTATAACATAAAAGAAAATTTTTCGGAATAATAAGTATTTTTATCGTATGAGATGTAAAGTATTAACGTATAATTTAATGTAGTATGAGTAAATGTATTGATGTGAATTATATGATAAATATAATATTTATTTGAGTTTATCGAAAATAAAAAATTTTTTAAAAACCTTTTACTCATTTAGGTTAGAAAAGATTAGGTTGCAGTTCTCGAAACGTAGTGTTACTGATTTTATTTTATTACTAAACGATAGCAAATGTCCGAAAATCCTGTATGCTTCACATTCATTCCACTATCGCCCAAACAAACTTCAAACAAAGAATTGATACCTTGCTAAACGATAAATATGAATACTTTGTTAAAGGATCTTGGACGATGAAAATTTTTATGAATAAGAATAAAAAAAAATTATTCACTGAGACGTAAAATTATTAATAATATTAAATTTAGTATGAGTTTAGGTAATAGTTATATTAGAAATAGAAAATAATATATTTAATGTCACTGCAAATATGCATTACTGAGACGTTTTAGTTTTACGCGTTAAAACAGATCAGATTATAGATCTCAAAACTTGTAATCAATAAATACAGATTTATTTTTAATTGAACTTGTATTATTTTAAAAATAATATCCATAAGTCCAAAATAATTAGTTTAGGTGAAAATCTCGCTTTATTAATTTTTATTTTATAGCTGCACGCAATCTGATCATTAGGGGCCATTCAGGTTTACGCAGTGTAGTTTTACGTAGTCAAAATAAACGATAACAAAAAATAATAAACTTATATAATGATTATTGCTAATATTCTACTCAACTTTTTCGAATAATATGCATCCCATGTTTAATTTCTTTCAGTGATGCATAAAAAAATAATTTCATGGAATGAAACTATAAATAATGCGCATTTTCATTTATTTTAGTGGTAACAAATCCAAAATATATTAACGTACTTTTTGTAAATACTTAAATATCAATTAAGGAAAGCAATTAATTTAAACGAATATTATTACCTACGAACTTAAACGCATGCATATAATATCAATTTAACTTAAAATACTAATACTTACCAATGAACCGATAGCAGCATCTTTTATTGAAATGAATCATAAAAATTTATTAATAGTTGTGTTTGAATATTTTTAATAGCAAAGAAAATTTATTTATTCATTTTCAGACTTGTACTACGAACAAATTAGCTCTTAAGAGCCTTATTTTATGGTCAACTTTATCATGTGGTGTCGCTTAGAGGTAATGTCAAATTTACAGTAATAATCAGATATCGATATTGGGTCTTTCACCAGAATGAATATTGGATGTTTGTTACCCGGAAAGCTATCTAATTATCTGTCAATAAGTTCATATGATGAAGTATTTCACTGTAATGGAAACATATAAAAATCATTTATAGATTACTTTCCAGTGATGTAACGAAAAAATTGTCTTATTTAGTTTAGTTTTAGCAATCATATTACAAGGAAGCTACAAACAATTGTATTTTTTCTGTTCGCTCATTTCTCGAATTCAAGACATATAGCCTTGATATCAAACAAGACGCTTCATTTATATATCAGGAAATATAATTACGATATTGTTTGTATGTCACCCCCATGGGTTTTTATTGCGCGTTTGCGAATAGTTGTTCGTTAGCCATATATATGATGATCGTAATGCCTTGAACTCAGTAGGCTGACACAATTTGTCTACCATTCTATCTATGAATAACTAAATTAACTACACGCTTGAACATTAACGTTGAACCTCTTTGAAGCCTGTTACACAAAACGTAATGTGTGTAATTTTTTACCTTCTATATATTATTATGAAATTTTTCTCTCCTTTGAAAGGTTTATATTTCAAAATATATCATTGACTTAATGAAAGTTGCCTTAATATAATAAAAACAACGTAAAAAATTATGTAAAGCTCCGCTGTGTTACATTATAATTAATTTTACTTCTATGAAAGGAACTGACCGCACTTCTGGTTAATAAATCAGTGGATTTTTCAGCAATTGCGATTAGTTTATTCGACAAATTTAACGAATGTAATTTATTTTACACAAACTCATGAAAATAAAGCATAGCTGCATTTATAGTGATATTTTATCTTTGATAGAGCGGAATTCGTAGACACCAAAAAGTTTATAGAAAATAGAGGCCAATAGGCCATTAGTAAAGAAGGCAATTCATTAAACAATTTTGACCTATGATTAAAACAATAAGTTTCTACAACCTATAAATATTTCTATCTAATACAGGATAAAGAAACTTTACTTAACTGAAACGTTTGAACACGAAGGTAAAGGTCCTTTACCTTTTTTTTCGTTTTAAGGTGTATATATATATTTATATGTGTGTTGAGGCATGACCTCACATATACCTATTTTATAAGATGCTCTATACAGTATACCTTGCTTTCTTTTCTCAATTTATTCTTCTCGTTGTAAACATGGTAACGCATAAGACCAATTGATCTATTGTCGTATCAATAGGTCTCTAATGGTATGATATTTATCGTTTGAAATAATGATAACATTTAATTCTAAATTTCGATTTTTACAATAATATTTTGAATCTTGTAGGGTAATTCAATCGCTACTTTTGTTTTTAGACAGAATAAATATGAAACTTTCTGAAGAGTCTGAGTCTATATTGAGATTAATCGATAAAGCACTGACCAATAAACTAAATCATACTACTACAAAATAAATCTGTTTAAAATTGCTTAATTAATGATTATCAAAACTTATTTATGCTCAAAGGAACATTAGTTACCAAAATTGCTTACATTAAAGAATTGATTACTGTTTCTTAGTTATTGAAATATTGTACATTATAGAGTTGAAAAGTAGCTATCGAAGTCCTATATTCTGTTTTATAACTTAAAAATGTTTTATATGAATTAACAAAATCGCTTTTGTGAATAATCTGTTTTGACTGTACAGCCTTTGAAGAGACGACCTACTTTTTAATAGCGTTCATTAAACTATGAAACTTCGCCTAATCTTGTATTTTGGTAAACTGTTATTGTTTTTAAACTTGTGATTATAGAAGTTTATCAATTATAATAATATTATCATAAAATATCTTAAATTAATGTTACATTTTCGATATAGGCCTAAACGTATTTACCATCATGCTCGTATAATAAATGCTATTTATGTAGTTATAAATTTTTATGCAAAGAATTCCTCGCATTATCTTTCTATGTGTTGTATTTAAATTTCTTCATTAAGTTAGGTTTCATATCAGTGTTGAAAAAATAAAATATCTTTTGATAGAGAAGGTACAATTAACGCAATAATTTGCTGAATTTCAATCTTTTCCCAACATTTAAATATTTACTAAACACTCCAGTATATTTTTATGTTTCTTCTATGAACAAATATGTCACATATTGAAATATATTATGAATGTAAAGTATTTCACTACAAATGTTATTTATTCTTTTTATTTTGTTTGCTGCTTTCATTGTTACTCATTAATATACTTTATAAAATCTAAGCTAAATTATTTAAAGTGGTATGCAACTTTATAAAAATAAGTGAAGAAAGAATGAAATATAGCTTCATGTAGAAATTTTCAAGTGTAAATTTTACTTCGTTTTCAAAATATCCTGCAGACAGACAGATACACAAACAGTTATAAAGGCATTGAGAAAAAGAATTGTTAAATAAAAAAAAAATCTACTTCGAGCATGTTAAAACGGAAATTCGTATTAAATTTTATTATTCACTTTAATATCTGTAAAATCGAGTACACTCTTAAAGAGATCTTCACATAATTAAAAACTGCACGGGACAGCCCTACTCACGGATTTACGTTATCCAGTCTCATAACTAAATTCTTTTCTTAAGGTTTAGTTAGTTGTTCTTCAGATGTAGGTTAAGTGGTTCTTAATAAAAATCCTTACTTAGACTCAGGAATAATTTAAACACAATCGTCTCTTTTAATGTACATGATAATAATTTACGGTTTATATTCCTTTTTTAATATATTTAAAAAATTATGTGAAACGTATTGCAACTTAAGTAAATCAGTAATAATTGGGTGTACTGTTAGGTATTGCAAAAATAAGAAGGATTAAAATATCGCTGAATAAGGATATAGTAATAAATCATTTCCTTTTGACACTTTGGATGATAATGTAACCAGTAACATTGATTACCAATTTTTTTATTCCACGAATTGGACTAGAATATTTCACAAGCAAAATATATTAGTTATCATACTACAGTATGTATTTTTATTATAAAAGGTTTTTTTACCTCGATTGAATCTACCTTAACAGATAATTTTCATCCTCTAATACTAAACTCGATTTGATAATTGTATTAAAACTTGTCTGTTTCTATCAGTTTAGCGTTTATTCGTATAAATAGCATAATTGAATGAAGAGCTAAAAACTATAAAAAATTCATGCTTATAAACAGGAGATAAAATCGCCGAAAACATTCAAAACCGTTTTGAAAGAAGTTTAGAAATGTCTGAGTAGCGACTTGGGCTAGAGTTAAATGTCCATAAATATACAGCTCACAAATATTTCAAGAAAAGTTTGATATTATTTCCTAAAGTTTCCTTTAATTAATTGGAGGTTTAAATCAAAAACAGTATTTATTAAATGTGTCATCATTATATGTTGTTACAAAAGGTATGACGCTACGTTTTTAGAATTGAAATCTATCTTCTTCCTCAAGTGGGGATAGGTATAAAAATAAATATTCAAATTTATTATCAAATATAAAAATTAAAGGAAAAAATAAAAATAACGAAATTAAAAGGGTTGCAACATACCAAAATTACACCTTTTGTAACATATAATTATGGCGAATGTCTGAAATCCAGTGATTATTTTAAATGTGGTGGTTAAAACGTCAGGTATAGCTTTTTTGTGGACAGGTGACTAATAAAAGATTGATGACTTTGGTATAGTTATTATATTTAAAATATAGTGGATAAAAATTATGTACATACTATTGTTCTGTTAGTGTTTGAGATTAACATTTTAATTATCTGTAAATGCGCACGGTCATATCGTTCCTATATTAAACACTTAGAACAACGAATCAGACCTGCGATGGAATGAGTTACCCAGAAGTCTTAATCAGAATATGGGATATAAACAATGTTCGCTTTTACGTCCACAGGACGATTCAGGGTTCTTACGTTAGTTAAACTGAGTTAAAACTGTTACAGCACTCTTATCCTAGGTCACTCTTATTCTTACGCTGTATATAAAATTGGTTAATACATTGATTTAAAAGTGTGACTTGAATTTTTTGGACACACTGTATATTTTTTTTCATGTTAATAGTGAAATAAAACACTAATCCGATTATTGCATAAAAGGAACTTTTACAAATCTTATTTAGCTTTCAACAATGACAAGCAAAGGTTCGATGGTTAAACATTTGTGGTGAAATATTACTTATAGAACAATAAATCACATAAGTGTTTTTATAAATTTGTAACTATTATCAGATTTAAAATGTTTTAGAAATATTTTTACAGCATCCTTTTGGTATTCAGCAACCTATTTCTTTTAATTATAATTAATGCTTGTTTATGTGATAACAGATATTTAGCCATTATTATAGCTTTTTTTTTTAAATAATTCACTTTATGTTTTAAAATAATATTGACCGTGTCATTCTATGTAACCCACACCAGAGCGGAATAATCCCAGTAAACAAGACAGTTTGTCAGAGCAAGTTGTGGTATATCTTGCTTTATAGGTTAATCGTGCTTTTCGGTAGAAATTATATCTGGAATGTATAATATTATAAATCAGATGGGTAGAGGAATTTTTCAGTAAAATCTGTATTAGTTGATGTAATTCATGGTCTCTTGAACGCTTTTTATTTAAAAATTTGGTAGCTCCAAGACTTATGTTTGCTATCGGTTACCAAGTGAGTTTCTTTCGGATCAATATAGTTATTTATCAGATTGAGAAGTGTTTGATTCTGACTTTAATCTCTTTGCAGCTAAGAAGATTGTAATATGACGTCTGCACTACAGTTTACTTTGTATCTACATTAAATATATTAGAATGTGTGTTTTTTTATTATTACTTCACACCTATTGGTATTATTATTATTCATTTACTGGAAGTTTATCTAACATTCAAACGTGACAAGGAACTCAGGAAAGCCAATATAGTGTTTGGCTCTGTAAACAACTGTAATATGGTTACGAAATCATAATGTTCCAATTAAAATTTGAAATTAACTATGCTATTATGTTTCTATAAGCTTTTTTTTAGAGGTAAATATACACCTTTTATACGTTCACACTTTTTAAACCAATAAAATTTAATATACTTTGCCTAAAATATAAACAGATTAAGATTTTGTATAAAAACTCCGACATTTAAAGTAAAGGAAAAGTAGGGAATTCTTGTAAAACAACAATAATGGAAAATACTTGCGTTTTAAATTATATGTATTATTAAATTTAATATTATTTAATTGTTTTTTGAACACCTTGAAGCTTGCACTGGAATTAAAAAATACTAAAAATAACTGCTGGGATTTTGTTTTAAAAAGGAACCAAACTTAATTTATCTTCTTGGCTAAGATATAAAAACTATTCTTTAAAATCGATCATTACGGATTAATAAATGTTGTCTGAAATTAGTCCCAAGATATTGTAATAATTTTCCTTTAGTAATAAATAAGTAAAATTTTTAACTGAATTTATTCGTTAGACTTTAACCACCTTAAAATAAAAATGGATTTGAGAATTACAAGATTTTCGGAACAACATGTTTGAAATAATCACATATGTTTAAAAACATTACTTGTATATATTCCCCAACACAGTACCAAGAAGTGAAAAAATGTATTACAAACTGTCATTGTTATTTCAATGACTAATGTGCTTCACTAAATTTATACTAATCCTGAAGCTAATAGGCCACCTTCTTAACTTTATAAAAAGTTACCTAAAGAAGAGATCTTTCAAATCAATAACTATCACATCCCACAAATACTACAAATACACACTATTTTCTTGCAAACAAGGACAGTTGCATGGTATACCTATTATTGTACATTAAATGCATGTTCTTGTATATTAAAACAAATCTTTGTATAGCTTTTTCATATTAAATACAATGAAATTAAAACTGTAAATATTTTTGGTTTAATTTTCACTACAAAACAGAAAATGCCTTATATAAAATACAATTACTTTCGTGGTTTTACGATATCCTAGTTAATAAATTAACATATATGTAATATTTTTTCAAACAACTTCTGTTTCATCAATAACTATATACTTTATTTGAATAAATTACAATACCACAAAGCAATAAACTTGGTAAGAATTTCAAATCAAGTATTAAATTTTACTTTACTCGTTCTAAATTCTTTGGAAACTGGCGAGATTTTATGAATTAATTACTTGATTCAATAAAATTGCATTCTCTTATATTAAAATCCATAAACTCTAAGTGGTATTCAGCCAATATTGCGGGGTATAACTTCAAAGGTTTAATTTTTATAGGGAATACACATTTTTATTAGATTTAAGCCTTTACGAATTTAATTTCTAATGAACTGATACATGCATTCAAAACTATAGTAATTCTATAATTTAATAGATCACCGAACAATTAAAATGTTCAATATAAAGAATAAATTATAATCTGAAGTTATTTCATAATATTTTACATGCTATATTTCTTCCTTGCTAATAATTATTTGTTGTGTTGAGAAATAAATTTATTTTGATTTTGGTAGTCTAGTCTTCAAATAATTGTTTCGTTGTGTCAATAAGGCTTACAAATATATTTTTATTATATATACAGTAAGAGTTATTGACATTTAACATTATTGACTAGACTTTGTTTACAAACTTCAATTTATATTGCACCATAAAATCAGACATAAATTAGTGATTTTCACACCAGCACGTGTTTTTTAACGGGTTTTATAGTTTTTAAGTTCATCAGCAGAGGACTTAGGTTTATTTATGCTTTTATATACCTATATAAAAATACTTAACAATATTTATAACTGTTTGATATTCGCAAAATAATAAGTTTTAATAATTTGTTTGTAGATTTTTATGGGTAACGCATTGCATAGTTTTTAGCTTTTATAAATATTTAATAATTATAATGAATTATTGTGTAGTATGATGTATCATTATAAGCATAAAATTGATGTATACTTGCACCTTTTTCTTAACTCAATTTTTAAAGTATTCAAAAGTTCAATGATTCTTCATGTATCGTGATGTCAAGAGATTGCATACATGATCTTAAAACATAAATTTATTCTGTAAAAAATACAACAAGATGCCTTAAATCTTTATCATGAAATGTCATGTTAATATTTTGTACTTTATTTTTTCAGAAAAAGCATGTATTTATGAATTAGCAATGGTTTGGTATTTACTTAGAATATGGGAATGTTTGTAACATTAGTAGCTATATGAAGCATTCTTTATGTGATAATTTAAACAGAAAGAGAACAAAAGTTATTTTTAAATAAGTAATGTAATCGAAATGTACATTTTTCATAACTCTTAAGGGCAGTGTTTTAAAGCCAGAAACATGTTATAGGTCATATTATTACTGTGCAATCTAATTTCTAATTTAAGGTTGAAAGTAATAATCTTCAATTTAATACAAAACATAGTTTTAAAGACTATGTGCTATACCATGTGTTTTATGTAAGGCAAAAAAATATTAACATATATTTTTTTTAAAGTTACTAGTATATTATAAAAGTAATCTTGTGGAGTGATGTTTTCAGCGAAAGTGTTACAAGTGTGATGTATGAGCAGTAATCAAATCCCTCGTCACATTTGAATATATACGAGATCCTCCCAATAGTGGGAAATAATAACAAAAACATGCAACGTGTACTCTTAATAAAGCCCAACCTCCAAGTACAATTTTATTGTTTGTGGGGGGGGGGGGGGGTGGGGGGGGGGGGGGGTGGGGGGGGGGGGGGGTGGGGGGGGGGGGGGGTGGGGGGGGGGGGGGGTGGGGGGGGGGGGGGGTGGGGTTTCAGTTATTCCATATTATATATGTGATAAGTTTTCTTTGAATCGTGTCTTGATGTTTCATATTATTTGACCTATGTACAATGTATCACATTCAATGCATTATTAAACTCTTTCTTTGTTTTCGAATGGATTTTTGGCTTTGGGTATTTCTAATGTATGTGATAAGTTATAGTTGGTTTTAAAACGCAGTAAATTTAATTGTGTGGCTATTAAAAGTATTCTGCAATTGATTGGAAATGTAACTGTGTGTTGTACAAATAAATTCTGGTGTAGTAGAAAAAAAATTGCATTGCCAGTACTGTTTGTCCATTACTGAATAGGTAAGCTTTCAAAAATAGCTATTACCACACGTTTACAGATATCTAAGTGGATTAGTTTCCGTTTTATTGGTAAACACTCTTGTTTGGAATTGCATTACTGGCAATATTAGCGTATAGCCATTAATGTATTAACATGATTAAAGGGCCATGACATGATTAACGTGATTAAAACCAAAAGTCACAGTAAATGTTTGCTCAAAAGTCATGTTATCATAACCACTGCTGTTATATAAACAATGTAAGAGTAACTGTTTGAAATAGTGAATGAGGGTTATATCGGCATTAATAAATGCTTTGATTGTGACATGTGCTTGTATTGTATTTAAATTGGGAGTGCCGATGGCCGAGTGGTCTAAGACGTTGGACTTTGAATGGGTTAGATACCGCAGGTTCAAATCCTGTCTGTGACCGTTGCACTTTTTATCAGTACCATCGACCTTGTACTGTATCGACTCTCTCCCTTATTCTGTTTGATAAGATCCTCGCACAGGCCTGTGGTCCATGAAGAATAGGGTGGCTCGAAAAAACCTTTTTTGGAGTAATCAAATTCTAATAGCGTAAAAAACTTGCGCATAGACGTCATTATTAAGGAAAAAATATAAAATAAAATCATGTTCAAAATTTGAAATCGCGCAGAGGGCTTAAAGTTACGAAAAAAATAACAATTTTGGCAATTTTCGAAATCGCAAAAAAAATCTAATTTTTAATTTTTTGTTTTGTTTTTAATAGTTAAAAATGGTCTTATAGAATAGCCTCAATGAATATAAATAAAATTTAGACTAATTCCCGTTAAACCGAAATCGCGCAAAATGCCTATAGATGCGGGGGTTTTCGTAAAAAATCGATCTTCCATGATTATGATAATTTTTGTGATTTTCAATATTTAACGTGTGTTTTACATAACATATTATATTTAGGTTTGTATTATGACTCTTGCAAGTGATAATCAAATAAATTTATTAGCCAATCACATCATATTACATCATATTACACATTATGCATGTTATTGTGATAGGCAAAAGGTTATTTAGATGGAAACTCCTTTGAATTGTGACTTGAAATCAAATGTGGGCATCAGCTGTCTTGATTTTAAGGTAGCTCTAATATATGCATCTCGATTTTCTTGCCCGCACACTTTTTCTGCTGATTCTGTAACCAGTTTTACACACCTCTCAACTGCCTGGGTGTGGCATGGGAACTTGAGGTAGTTAAACTCCGGTAAGGCCTTATCTTTCAATAAAGAAGCAATATGTTCAGTTGACATCTTAGACAGAAGTGGCGGTGGTGTTAACTTACAGGTAGACCAATCAATTAGTTCGGTATAGTTGTTTGCACTAAAATTGATTGAAGGTATGATGAAGTCTCTAACGAATCCTTCGGCTAATGGCTCATTTCTGGATTTTAGGATCCTCCTGTATCCGAGTTCTCTAATGTTTGGGTTCTTATCCATTATCATAGCCAACATGATATTTTCAGGGTGACAGAAGAATGCGTTTCCTTTAAATCACTGGATCAATGATATTCTTGATACTTTCTGGCAGATATCTGGTTGATTTGACTACCTTCAAAATATGCTTCGGTCCATCTTTCACAGTCCAGTTTTTCTTTATATCAAAACCACACAGGCGCATATGTCTTCACTATGTAATTTGCAAGAGTCTGTAACTCAATTGTTGGACTAGTTTGGGAGACATATAATCTTAAAACCCGGTTAGCACAGGTAAGCCAACGAGAGTGACTGATGGGTCCAGGATCCTTAGCAGCCAAGTCTGGATTACAGATTCCTGTGTTGACTGCTCTTACAATGTCTAAGAGGTACTGCTGATCTTTACTCAGATTGGATTTAGTAATATCAATTACTTCTGATTGTATCGGCTCAAAATCTACAACAGGAAGTTTCTCACAGCCAGGGAGTTGTTTTCCGATTGGACCACTGAATGAAGCTGGCCCTATTGTAGTTCCATCCAAGTGTTCAAATACATGTCTATATGGCAACTCATTAAAATGTAGCAAACATATAAACCATTGCAACGAACGGCGACACTTAAGTTCTATTTTGTGTATAACACCATTTCTCCATCCAGTGTTTGTGGCTGTTCCATCACATCCGACGGCCTCCACTGCACTCATATCAAATCCCTTACTTTCTAAGTGTTCCCAAATACTGTCTGCAATTCCATTCCCGGTCCCGTTTTTTTGTGTTACATGGCCAATGTATTTACCACCAGGCTCACTTATCACACTGACATGTTCCTCTTTTATAGTCCTCCGGTACATTTTCGATCCAATCTTCTCCTGAGTTATAGTTTTGTCTTTTCTTCCGTCAAAATAGATTGCGTTTACTTCTTTCATCTGGTTGTCTTCTTCCGTAATTACTTTTCGAATCTTCTCTTTCTCTCTTCTTATTTTATTTCTGTCTATTACTTTTGCCATGTTTTCATCACATATTATTCCCAAATCGTGCAAGACACCAGTAGCTATTGCTGCGGTGGCTCTGTCCGACACCCCGAACCTGTCACTCATCAAGGATGTTGTTGTCAACGTTGAACGCATTTGTGTAGACGAAGAAGGCAACAAAACCCCTACATCGCACTCAACATCTGGTAAATTTTTCTTAATTTTCTTTTTTTCATTACTGCAACCACTTATAGCACCTTTGCTTGTACTGGGAGTACTAGGCTCAAAAGTAGTTTGCGATTCTTGAGACGACAATTGTGCTCTTCTCTCTTTCTTAATTTAGTTGTTTCTTGTACATCTAAACTACCAATAGCCATAATTCTGGTTGTTCTTTGATCATAGATAAATTTCAACTCAATGTCTGGAATTTTTCTAGTTTTATCACATTTACAGGCTACACTCAAAGGACAGTTGCCCTTACAGATGACAGTACCACATGTGCAATTCAAAGTTATTTTGCATTTACACGCAGCAATATAAAAAAGTTTGCTTTTTGCATTCTGTATGAAAGCCTCAATTTTTTTCTTGTAAAAATCTTTTTCACAGTCTCGGTTATAAGATTTTTTAATGCATTATAAGAGTTGTAATATGATTGGATCAATTGGACCACACGAGTGTGTGTGACTGTTGGAATTGTGGCCTTGTTGTAAATTCCAACTACTTGAGTAGCTACACAATCGGCAATTGCTAAAAATCCTAATTCTTTCTTATTATTAGGGCTAAATAACAAAGAACGTTTATACTTCTCATCCAAGCAACAGAGCAGGATGTCCTCGTATGTTGGCAGCGGCAATCCACTTAGTTCTTTGGGCACACCGATGATAGGGCACGCAATAGTCTGTCTTGTGACACGGGGAGCGTTTGGACATGCCATTTCAAAATTACAACATATAAAAACACTTTATCACAATGTTCATCACATCACTGTTTGATTGCACTAACAACGTAAGCAAGCACTAGCAGTAACGCGGATGATTTGCAACTGACCGCCCGCGTGTCCCGTAGCCTGGGCGAGTCTATCCGTCCAAGCGGAAGGGGAGTATGTTTTGAGGAGAGCTAACTAGTACCTTACTTTCGGCCTTTTGCGCGAATACAGTTTAGGATTATCTGTTCGGAAAGTATGTTTTCCGTGTTGGGAGAACAATTTTGAATGGTTTTCAGTCTATTAAAATATTAACTTACTAATTTTTATATTGAGGCATATATTTAAAAATCGTTAAAAAATCATGAAAGATCGTTTTTTTACAAAAACGCCTCAACTTCAGGCCTTTTGCGCGGTTTCAGTTTAAAAGGAATGAGTCTAAATTTTATTTATATTTATTAAGGCCACTTTTTAAACCCATTTTTAACTATTAGACCACAAAAAAAATTAAAATTTGAATTTTTGCGTGTTTTCGAAAATTGCCAAAATTTTTATTTTTTTCGTAATAGGCAGAATGAGGCATAAAAGGAGATCTCCTTAAATTCTCCTTAAAAAAATAAAACAAAAAAAGACAGAAAATAATTGTGTTACAACGATTAAATCGTGTGAAGGATACCAACAAAACAAAATAAAATTAAACTGGATTACTTGTATGATTGAAAACATATGAAATGAAATCATATTTATCTTGTTTAAGTCAAACTTATTACTAAAGTTTCATTACCAACTCTTAATCCTTACCGTTTCTGTAATGCTTCGTATTTAGTATAAATTGTAGTTTAAATAATAACTTCAATCAATTATTTATAATTTATATATATATTATATATATATATATATATATATATATATATTTAAACCTTTCTTTTATAAATATATCATCCTGTTTGTACAAAATCCTATTATTTGAATAAAAGACAATAATTATCAAGTGTAAATCAAAGTGGATAGTAAATGATTAAGAAAGTATGGAGATTAAGTAGCCTAGTTTTTACTTTATTAATTAGGTGGTTTGAATTAACAAAAAAATTTGGAACTGTTAATGTATCATGTTTCAAATAAAAATTTTAAAAGTATATTGTCCATGAAGGAAACAGGACTTTCTCCCGACATCCGGAATATATGGTCAAGATAAAATTAAAAATTAAATTCTAATAAATAAAGTAATTCCAGTAAATGAAACCTTATTATTTTTTCCCAATATTTAAGACACATTATAACATTCCGGTAGACGACCAGGCAGACGGTATGGCTGACAGGAATGTATGTAATTGTGCACGTACACGTTAGCAATATCACCCTTGCTAACCACTTTAAAGAAGCAAGGAGAGGTTAACTTCCTGAAGTAGTTCAGTTTTCTTTTCTATGTGAATTTGGAGTCAGAAATTGGGACTATTACATATATTGGTAATATAGTTATTATAATCTATTAATGAGTAGTAACGCTGTCTTCAATGTAAAACTAATTCATAGGCAGCAATGAGATTTTAAGCCCCGTTAGTATACTAGCCGATAGGTGACTCAACAGACCACATTGTAGAGTGTCTTCAAAACTGAAACCAGTAACATACAAAAATATAGTTATCATATTACTTTGCAATAAATTTTTCTATACATGAGGTCACTATAAGGTGATGTTAAATGTGTTCGGAATGTTAGAATACACTGGTAATATGTAAAATAATTTAATATCTTATGGGAATTTTGAGTTTTACGAATTTATTTATTCGAACATATTCCTGTGGCCATCATACCCATAATATCAATAAAAATATTTTAAACACTATATTCTATTAAATGGCTTACACTATTATCACTATCAAGTGTTCCTCATATAAACATAAGCCCTCTTGAATAATAACATATCTTATCGGATCAGATTCTGACTGAGGTGACTTCTGTCAGTCAATTTTACTTCTTCTTTTCTGCCTGTTTTTCTGTTTACTTCTTTTCTTGATTATCTACTCGTTAAGAATCGTTAATTATTGCGTAATTTTCATCATTTATTTTTGAACAACACGAAGTTTATAAATTTATAAGTTTTTCCTTCGTTGGCAATTTATTTTACTTGTTACGTGACTGTTTACATCCAACAGTAGCTACTAACACTTCAACATTTCTTCTGTTGAATGCAACAAGGATAGATCCATAAATCTCTTTACGATTTTAATTTAAAGCCCATTATAAAATTTAAATAGTTAAAACTTCATCCGACTCAATGTATATGTGAATGCAAGTTCTTCAAATCTTGTTTGTAACTAATATTTGTATTTACTTTCTAGCTCAGTCGAAACAAAGGTAAATGTTGATTATTTGTTAAGTTATGGCTTCTGTTGATATACTGACAAAGTAACACTCGGATTAAGTTGTCATGACACTGCACTTCATAGACCCCATACGAGATAGTGTTATTTAAACAGGGATATTTGGATATGGTTTTTGCCAGTAATAAACTATTTCAGCTATTTTTGGGGGCTATATATTGCACAATTTAAAAGTGAGTAGAGATTTAAGGCTCATATTTTTATTTTACTATACCTTCTAATGTAAATTTTAACAGCCTCCTTTTTCGTGTAGGAAAGAAACTAATATTGGTTTAATTGTATACTTTTAAACTTTTAACAATCATGGCCTTGAAAGCTGAAGAGTTTTTAAAACATTAGAAACGAAAAATTTTTCTTACAATTTATTAAAAATATTGTAATATTGTCAAATTTTATGTATGACGTGAAATTTCCCCAGCAAATATTATGTTCGAATGGGCTGCTATCTATAAATATTTTATTGGTTATGCATGGTTAGAAGACTCATCATTTATAAACACTCTTAATATACCAAATATACTTTTTAATGTATTGGGACCTGTGGTGATTATGGTGGTCACAATTAATACCACAACATTTTAAGTACTCTGAAATGTTAACAAATAACTAAACATCAAACAATATTTGAAAATTACCTGAAAAAAATATTGAAACAAGTTCAAGGAATGTATCGTTTTGTTTGTATTTTGGAAGTTTATTGTTTAATATTACTATAAGTTTTATTAGCTTAGTTTAGTTTCCACAGTTAAGGTATCTTGTGGTTCTTTCCAATTAAACATATCGTGATATAGAAAGGATTAACGAGCTTTCTTTGGTTTTAATCTCGATAGTGGAATAAGTGTATGAAAGCCTAATGATTTCCTAATTATTTGCTACGATCAAAAAGAAAAATGGTTTGGTTCCCGAAGCTATAATGCAAGAGTACAAGGATGCCCGTAGAGGTCTCTATAAGGTGATCATGGTGAGCAAGGCCTCCAGGTGGAAGGAGCTCAAGGACGATCTAAACGTCGATCCTTGGGGATTGGGCTAACGACTCGTAATGCGACGCCTAAGTTCCTAATCTGCTAGCACTAACATGAGCGCAGCCCAACTGGAGGTAATAGTTGATGCTCTGTTTCCGTTTCACCAGAGTAGGCCGGAGGACCGGAGCTGAAAAGCGCCATCGCTTCGATGCATTGTCAGAGAGCTCACGGGCCCGACGGAATCCCAGCGGAAGTGCTGAGAGTAGTGGCTAGTGGATCACCGCAGCTGCTGCTTAATATGTATAACCGTTGCCTGCTGGAAGGCGTGTTCCTTTCTCGTTGGAAGATCCAACGCCTGGTGTTGGTCAGCAAGGAAAAAGGAGACCCCACAAGCCCGTCCGCATACAGACCCCTCTGCATGCTGGACACTGCGGGGAAACTCCTTGATCGTTTGCTCAAACCTAGGCTGATCCGGGCTGTTGAAGAGGCGGGAGGACTATCTGCCCGCCAGTTCGGTTTCCGCCCTGGTAGTTCTACGGTTGGTGCTGTCGGCGAGGTTGTCAGAGCCTTTGAGTCAGTAGAGCAGGGAGACCATCGGTACCCAAAACTGGTAATGCTGGTAACACTGGACGTAGGTACGCCTTTAACTCTGCCAGTTGGGCTAACATGCTCGGTGCCCTACAGTCCACGTTTTTGATTCCACCGTATCTCTTGAGGCTGCCAAATAACTACCTTAGGGATCGGAAACTTGTCTTTGGAACGTTGGACGGACCTCGTAGTAGGGAAGTGACGGCAGGTGCTGCCCAAGGCTCGATTCTTGGCCCAGACCTGTGGAACATCATGTACGACGGGGTTCTTCGTATGGATATGCCGCACGACACCTTCCTCGTTGGTTATGCAGATGACCTTGCCGTAGTCATAACCGCGAGAGGTGGATGAGGCGCAGATATTTCTAAGTCTAGCTCTGAAGCGAATACTCTGCTGAGAAGACAGAGATCGTCCTTCTCACCAGGAGGAGGATAGATCCCGTCGTGCAGCTAAACGTCAACACGGAGCTCATCGATACCAAACGCTGCGTCATCTACGAGTGAGAATGGATTCCCGCTTGACATTCTGAGACCAGATCACCTATGCGGCCGAGAAAGCTGAAAGGATTGTGGCCAATCTGAGTAGGCTCGTGACCAACGTCGGTGGACCCGCGGAGGGTAAGCGCCGAGTCATCATGTCCGCGACGAACTCGGTTATTCTCTACGGTTGCGAGATATGAGCGGGTGCCTTGCGGCAGAAGCGCTACAGGAGGAAGGTCGTGGCGGTGCAGAGGAGAGGAGCTCTCCGGATTTCATCTGCCTACCGTACCGTTTCGGAGCCGGCCGTCCTTGTGATTGCGGGGGTAATTCCCATCGATCTTCTTGCTCTTGAGCGGAAGCATGTCTACGATGGGAATGGCACTGTCAGCCGTGCTGCTGCCCGTTCGCACACAGTGGATGAGTGGCAAACTCGATGGGAGACGGAGAGTCGAGGACGTTGGTCTTTTAGGCTCATAGGTAATCTGAGGGGATGGACCCAAAGAGAGCATGGAGAGGTAGACTTCTACCTTACCCAGCTTCTCACTCGGCACGGTTGTTTCGGCTTCTACCTTAACAGAATGAGGCAGATCCCGAGTCCAGAATGCCAGTACGGGGATTCGGATTCGGACGATGCCCTGCACACCTTCTTCAAATGAAGAAGGTGGGAAACGGAGAAAAGGGAGCTGGAGGCAGCTATCGGGCGTGTTTCGCCGGATACCCTTATAGAAGAGATGTTGTCCAGTCCCGAATCGTGGAGCGCTGTCTCTGCGTACTGCAAGAGGTTGCTAAAGCAAAAAAGAAGTGAGCAGCTTTAAAGCACCAGAATAGCTCATGTCGGTGGAACTATTACTACTACTACTACTACTACTACTACTACTACTACTACTACTTGTACTACCACCAGAGGAACTGTTGGCCACGAACGAAATCTCGTGACCAATGTAGTTTCCTCAATATTAGGACCAATAATTGCCTCTCGTGTTGATAGTTCAATACAACTTGAGGAAGTTAAATTCAAGAAATATTAATCCTCCATTCGACAACTAGCGTTTTAGAGTAGTACTGAAAAGATTAACCCTTTTATGTTAAAAAAATTACATTTCTTGGCTACGACAATCAACCAGTACAAAACACCATCTTAGAGTATGGCGACAGCACTATCCATGACTGGTGATTAGTCTTGTGGACGCAATGTTATATTTTTCAATAGCTTTAACGATACAGACAGTCCTCTATTGGAATTAAGATCCCCAGATATTTCAAATGCATTTAATCAAGTCCGGGAATTCAAGAAGAGATTAGATGGGCATAAAGGCTCTGTCACTTTATTTCAGTCTCTCAATGAAATTTTTGGAATAACATGAAAATCATCTACAAAGGTTACTAAAATTATTCCTGTAAGTTTTTACCGGAAACGGTCTTTGCTTGTGCCAAAACTATAAGTTGTTTTTGATAAAATGTGAAAATTCATTAAATAGCTTTGTTTAACAGTAACTTCCTCTACATTACCAACGTAACGTGGACGAGGAGGTGAATAGAAGAAATCAGGGTGAGAGTTAGTGAATGTAATCCAAAAGTAGTAAACAACATATTTAGATATTATAGCGAAAATAATTATAGCGTATATCTTTTAAAGTAACGCACACCAGGAAATATACGATACATGTAACAGGAGTTTATGTTTTGCTTAAATGTATATGATGTATTTGCTTATTCCCATAGATTAGATACATACTGTGATATTTATTTAAATACTTTTAATATTCAGCAACCTAAATGGTATTTAAAGTAAACGATTTATTATTGTAGACATACGATGAACAATATATCGTATCAAGCATTGCTCGAATTGCAAACAAAATTTAAAGTCTATAAATTTTAATCTCATTCATTCTCGAGAAGTCCTGTGAACGTTTAGACGGACAGTCAATCAAACAAAAAGTAACTATCGAATAATTTTTAATTGTAGCAATGAGTTTGCATGCACAATATTTAAGGTGTAGTGTATATATGAAATCTTTCCCTATATCTTTTCCTACATGATTTATACATGATTTTTTCCTATTAAATTGGATTTTATATCAGCGTTTCAAAATATAAAAAAATATTTTAAAGAAGTTTTTTACAAATTAATATGTATGGTAAAATACAGACTCACAAAATATTTTGACACAAATTAAAATTAAAATAACAAAATAGTTATATTTACATTTTTTCTAATTTATTTAATAATGCAATTCAATTTTATAATTAATTTCTGCCAGCATATGATGATTTAGACGTTATTCATATGAAAATTTTAGAATAAAAATGTTTTATTTAGTATTAAGTTAACTACAGTCAAAGTACTTGAGTTTAGAATAATAAAAAAAAGTATTAGAATCTGAGGAATAGTTTTAATTTGGTACATGAAGGTTGACTCATTAAAAAGACAGATAAAATCAAAGTCAAATATGTACATTTATCAAATACAAGTTAATATTTGCATTAAAAGCTGTAGAGTAGAATCACACTTTCGATATTTTATATTTAAATTACATACATTCTTAAACTGCTTTAGATTATAGACGCATAAAAATTATTTATGTTAGTAAGGAATATACAGTTGATTTAATTGTAAAACAATGATTAGAAACTATTTTACTTAATTCTTTTAATAGTAGTAACAAAATATGCTTGTATTGTAGCAAAATATCATATTATATCTGAAACGTGATTGTATATTATTAAACCTGTTTAATATGGACTTTTACATTAACAATTTTACTTAGACGTATAAAATGGTAATGTAACTATTTAATGTAAAAAGTAATGTGGTGGTATTTAGTATTTACATATTTTATATACTGTTTTATGTAATAATTAGATATAGCAAATATCTTCATAATTTTTGGTCTGGTAAGGAATAAATCACGAAAATTAACCTCCACTGGTGAACATCCATACAGGCTTTACGATTGCATTTTTAATTAGGTACTCAATAGAATATATAAAAAAATACATTTGCTCAATCAAAACAAAGACTATATTCTATATTATTTTAAGCATTGTGAAAGCGGAGTTTAAAACAATACAACGAATAAACTCTGTTAGTTTTCAGTATAGTTCAAGCTCAAACAAATTTTTGCAGTAATATATACAAGTAAACACACTACAATGGATAGGCATTCGTAATTAGAAATTTACCGTTGAATGGTTGATTGGAAACCAAGCACCAAAGGTAATCGTTTGATCAATCAAACCACATGTACCTTTTGATAGGTTTAACGTAGGACCATAGGATCTGTCCATCGCATTGTGGTTAAATGTTAAACCGGATTAAGCCCAGTCCCATTGTCCCAGTCAATTGAACAGTAGTCCGTCTATTTTACATAGCCTAAATGTGAGTTTTGTCAAAAACACTTTTTATTTTAAAAGATGAAAATGAAAATAAATAGTCATTTATAATTTAAAAGACAATGCATTCCAAGACATATTTATTATTTATACTAAATGCAAATTGAGTTGTGAAATAAAGTCTAGAAATGTGCGTAATTTAACAAAATATTATGCAAAATATGTGTCTTTTATTTAATAGATGGAAAAACTGTAAATATTTGTTTATCTTTTTATTTATAAATGGATATAACTAAGCATATAAACTTTAAAAATTTAACCTTTTTTTATTTATTCTTAGGAGAGACCATTGTTTTAAATTATAAATACGTGCAGAAGGGTATGGACCAAGAATCTCACTTATAGTAATTTTGATAACGATTATAAATGGATACCATAAACAAAATTTATCCTGTCTTCCTACATACATATAAATAAGATAAGATACGTTAGGTTTGATACAATTTGTTTCATTAATTATAAAAAAATATGAATTAGCAGAAATATAAAGTAACTTTTCATTTTACTTTTAGTGCTTTAAAAAAAGGTAACGTTGCTTTCGGCCTATTACCTATCAATACGTTGACCACCTTACTTTCCTTCACATATTACATTTGTTTACGTACTTTCAATATTACTCGAGATATCATTATTACTTTTTATCACAATCAATTTACCTTACTGTAGCTCTTTTAAAGCTTCATAGGTTTATTTTTTTATTAAATCTGAAATAAAATGAAAAGTTTGGGAAAGAAATATTGGGATTTATTTCAAAATAAGCTTGTGAGAAGTTAGGATAAAAAAGAATATTTAATCCTTTCGCAGGTTATTAATAGTAATTTTAAATTATTATGAAGGCGGGTCACTGGCATGAATTGACCAGAACTTGTCTTGTTGTGCAGATACGTTAGATCTTAGAAGGCTATTGTTCTCCTAGTTGGATACGGCTGGGCCAACGAGAGAACACCGCGGATGTCCATCACAATTGGAGGGAAGGGAAGTATATATCCGCCAGCTCATAATTTTCGCCCTTCTTTTGGTAATGTTCGTGAATTAAGTGGATTACAGTGCGCTGTATTTCTAAATTTTTTCGCAAGGGATTTTAAGGTAAGCTTTACATCTATTGTACGTTATATTTACATAGTCTTCCACTTTACTTGTCTTTTTTGTAGCAAAAGATTAAATTTAAAGAAAGTACAGAGCGATCTGCATAACTATAAACAATAGAGCACAATAGAATCATACAAGTTACATTTGGTTTAAACTTGCAAGAAAAGTGACTTAAAATTGAACTGTGTTAAATAATTTTAATTGAGATTTGCAAATTTATTTATATTTAATTGGAACCGTTTTATTGTGAATTATGAACTGGAAATAATTGAACATTAATTATTGTTTGAGAGAGTTGTATCTGAATTGCAAAGACTTCAAAGTTAAGGTAAAACTAGTGGAAAAAGAACATTGATTTTTTATTATGAATTTTGAGTGAACATTTTTATGTTAGTTCCTTCCAAGTGGTAATTAATTTTGATTTGAAAACTTTATTATTTTATTTCAGAAGAGAGCTCTGATTTTTGGTTTCATATATTTGATTAATATTTTTATTTCTTGCCAAAGGACCTTTTAAAATTACTAATCGGTTTGTCAATTCTTTGTGGATGATAGAGTGATGAAAATTCTGAAACATTTAACTTATTAATTTGCTAGTTCATAATAAAACCATTATTAGAATTTAGAACTGTGATTTTTATTTAAGATAAACCAGATAATAATTAATAGTTTAAGAATCTAGTGATAAATTTTACTAAATATTCACTCGTAGCTTACTAATCAAGAAATATTTTATATCGTATTGGATGCCAGAATATTGATATCTACAATCCAGGTCGTTATACTTACATATTATGCTAAGTATTCTTTTTGTTTTGTTCATCTGCAAAAACGTTTTCCTACCTTCCACATTTCTTATTACATAATTTTTTTTAACCTCTGGTTTGTCCCTCTTCTAGACCTCCAAGTTTCTTTTTCACTCTCTCGCCCCTCAGCTAATCAGTTGTACACACATATTTGACACTATAAGTTATATAAATATTCACAAATTTTTTTTCTGTTACGCTCTCTTCTTTCCACTACAACTTACTTATATTTTTTTGGAAAAACACCGACTTCTACTTTGTGGTGCCCTACCCTTGCTTAATATAATATATTGTCTTTGTTACAGAGTGTCTACTCTTCCTCTTTCAAGCCATTTCTATCTCTTGTTAATGTTGCTTGATCTATATGAGCAGTTTTTTACTGTACATCAGCGAAAATCTAGGAAACTTCTCCAAGACATATTAAAATTAAAAAATAAAATTTCCCATACATGTTATAATATTTACGCTACAATGAATAGACTTAAAAATTACCCACTCTAAATTCCTGTATCTGAGAGAAAATAATCAGTATCAGCTCGTGTATGTACTCTCTATGAATATTTCCTCTACACAATTCAATGCTATAGCTCTCAATCACATATTCAAATAGCTCAAAATTATAGCCTCAGATTATTAGATGAATTTACAAGGAGGTTATCACATAATATGGGACATTTTGGGTTACGTGTGAGAAGGGGCTTTGTTGTCAGTTAAATAATACAGATGATGTTCCAACTTGAGGAAAATATTCGGATTTATAAAAGGCGTAATAGAATCAATGACGTATGGTAGGTTTATTACCACTGTGACATTTGATTAAGTGAAGTGTTTAAAGTACATGGGTATATAATAAACGAGAAAAGCACGCAATTTAGTAAGTGGCAAATTGTATAATCATACATTTACATATCATAATGTCCTGTACCAACATAGTGTATGACTAAATTTTGTCCTTAATATTTTTAGATAATGTTTCTGAGTTTTACCTCTAATGTTGTATAGATAAATATGATTTACAGAATTGTTATATGAAGTTTTCTTGTTTGTCAGGTGCAATGCTGTGATATACTCAATTTAAAGTATCGGCAAAACTTAGGTAAGAGAAGGAAACGCCATAACTGAGTTTGTAACTAATTATAGCCATCAAAACTCTAGATCGGAACTGCATATTACATTAACTTGGTTGTCATGTGGGTTTGAACGATTCCTTTAAATATTAAATCAGATATTTTACATATATTAAGAAAGTAAACTGACAGTCATTTTTGTACCTGGATTGGAATAATAAAATAGAATAGTATGGACAGCACCTTTCAACCCGTAGGAAGTTTACGCCACATTAGCAAGAAATGCCGACCACGAATTCATTTCTCACACCAACGCTCTCCGACGCGTTCCCGCATTTCATATTGACTGTCGTTTTACATTACAGACAAGTCGAAAAGAATAACTTATCTTCATTGTATGGAAGCTTATTTTATATCACTCGTTACTATGCGGCTCGTTGCTTTGTAAATAAAGTTATATTCCTAATAATTTAAGGAAGCAATAGGTTTCTCTTTTTTATGTACCTGGTTCTTATTAGGTTCCTTTATTATGATTTAAAACAGTGATTTTAGGTTTATACCCTGTCCAAATCCTTAAAACATGTACAGTCTTAAATATATTAACCTTCCTATCAAAATTATTAGATTATCAGATTAAAATGTAACGAATGTTATAACTAAATACTACAATATAACATGATGTTCGGATTTAAATTTATTAACTTAAGATATTTATCCACTGCAAGACCAACAAATTTCAAGAATTTAAATATACTAACAATGTTTTGGCGACTTACTTAATCATACAGAATATTATATATATATATATATATATATATATATATATATATATATATATAACCTTTACTGATTGACCCTATAATCTAAATTTTCGGATAATGTAAATTGCCCAGTTTTCAGTTTGAATATTATCAAAAACATTATCTTTTGATGGGCTCCTTACACTTATTATTCCCTTTGGAAATAAGTAACTGTCTATAATTCCATATATTGTGTTGACGTTTCTTGGCTGAAATATTGTCAATGCGAGTACTCCATATTAATTATCATTTTATAGTCATATAAAAAGATTTGGATTATGTATTGTGTAACAAATAAGTACCTGAAAAGTATTAATTTATTATTTCCTACTCTGATAACAAAAATTTATTTTCTTACGAATCATCGTTTTGTTCATCACTGTTTTTCTATGACTGTACATCTGTTAGTCGTTCGGTTTGGCATAATAACATATTATAGCAAACTAAATTAAAGTTAGTATTTTTTATGAGCTTGGATAATCGTGTAAAATAATATTTTACGGATATTTCTTTACTTTGCTTAGGTGCTTCTTCTTTCATTGCTGGTTGATTTCGAATAACCATTATTTAAATACAATTCATCCAAATAATTTAAGACGTTCAGTGAACCACTATATTATAAAATTAGGTGTTTAATAGTTGTTTAAATAATTAAATAATACATTTATTATACAATAATATCAACAAAATTCACTCAGTACTAATTGAAAATCAGTTAGAAGGCCATTAAAAATATCAGTTTATTAAATATTCTCTTCATCTATTCTGAAGAATTATAAATTTCACATCTTATTGCATTCTAACCATGGGTACATGAGTTTTATACAAAAGCATTACAACGGAAATTATACCGTTGTAAGTTCAATAGCAAGTATATCATCACCGAAGAATTTATCACAGGTTAGCAGCTAACATAACAAAATCAAGAAGACGACTATGATTCTTCATTGTATCACAAAAACAATTAATAAACAAACGGTCAATATTTAATCAAACGTTAGTTACTGAAGAATCAATTTAACCAACTGGTTTCAGCAGCAGCAGAAATACGCAATGGGGAGCGCTATAACTGATGTGTTCGATTATTGATTTCATAACATTTCTAAAACACGTACAAGTTTTAAAGTTCATTTGTCGGCATAATACATTGTAATAATAATTTTTACTAAATTGCAGCAGCTGCCAAGCTCTCTCTATATTTATGTATTTACCTATAAATAATCCCATGACTGTAACACAGGGTTTCATGTTATCAATATTAAATACACAACAAGCTTAGGCTTTTTTAGGACGACAATTAAAAACTTTGTGAAATACAGGATTTTAATAACAGGTTTACATATAATTAAAAAATTATTCATTTATGTATTACGAAATAATTCATATTTAAATGTTACACTTCCAAGCCATTGCTTAAAGTCTCAAAGTGGTAATCTCAAAGTTCTTTTCTCATTGATTGTGGCAACGGCTAAGGAAATGAATTAATAATCTAGGTTTCTCTGGTGTATTATTGGAAAATGCACTTTTTACGTGAAGGGGAGAAAATATCCTTAACTCATTTGATATAGTAGCATTTAGGTATTTCAGGCCATAATTCTTATTTTTAAAACAAAACTCAACATACTGTTAGGTTCACGGCGTCAATAGTTTTGGGATAAAACTCTTACACAGAATAAAGGTATCTTACTTAATATCTTTTAATTTCACGAAAAAAGGTTTTTAAATAGTCAGTAGTTACAAACTGCACACTGTAACATATTTTAGGTACTTAGGGTAAACAAAATTACAAGTGGTACTTTTTAATTACAATTAAATTTAGTTTTTCTTATAACTCATATTAAGTTTATTCAATGGGCGAGCAAGTGATATTAGCTGTTAACCTCAAATAACAGCCAACAATAGTAGGCCTCTCTTCTACCGGTATGGTAGCTGCCATTCTCTACCTCTCATATACATTACACTATGTGCTACCGCAAACTATCCGTCAGTGTGGTCCTTTGAAGCCACCCTGGAATGTTCTCTGGCCTTGTCTTCGTCTGATCTCGTGCGCCTGATCTAGGGACGCCTCTTGTGGTGGGGCTCGGGAAAGAGATCTTTTGGTGATTGACTTGTTTAGCAGATCCCGTCGAATTTCCCATCCTCAAGCTGTATCATTTAAAATTATTGAAATCTGGAGACTCCGAATTTTTCGAAAATAATTATTATGAATTATTTGATAGATTTATTGTATTAATTTTGTCTATACGACATTACTTAATCATACGGGCTAGATCTTTAGTTTTTATTTAACCTCATATGATATGGTTTGGTCTGACTTCGGACTAGATGCTATAGAACTATGCTCTGGATTTATATTTATTTTAGTTTAACTGCCAACTTTATAGTGTTCTACAACCTTTTTTTAATTTTTGCAACGGATAAAAATGACGATTTAACGGCTGTTATAAATAGATACCAGACCGCTAATCGTAAGGTAAATTTATTTTCACTCACATAAATTTATGTATTACCTTGGTTTGATTATACTTTTCCCCCTCTCGTTCTCTACCGTCCTCGTACAATAATATTTTTAATTATATGTTAGTATGTAGGCCTACTCACTCAGTAATAATTCATTTATAGTATTAGTTTAATATCAATAAAAGGGCACTACAATAAGTAGGCCTCGCCCGCGTTGAGCGCTAACATGGGCTCTTATGGGAGGGAGAAATTCCCTCATTTGCTGGAGAAATCCCCTCATGTGCGGGAGAAATTCCCTCCTCACACTCTTATCTTATCAAAATGTTCCAAATTCTGGGTGTTTTTCGGTAAAATCGGTGATTTGGGGTGTCAAAATCGGTGATTTGTTGGGTCCTCACACTCTTGTGCACACTACGTGAGGGAGAAACGAGGGACGGAGGGAATTCCAATATGGCGGAGGTGGCGGGAAAAATTGGCGGGAACAGGGGAACCTAACATCACTTTCTTGGTTTCCCGCGTATTCAATATGGCTGCGCCTATGAATTAGCGGGAAAAATTGGCGCGAAAAGGGGAAACCTAACCTTAATTGTGAATAGGGCCGGAAAGTAACCTCACTTTATGGAGTCAAGATGGAGTAAACATTACATATTAAAAATAAAGACGAATCGTGCCTTATTGTGTGATGTGGTGATGATTGAGTCGATGTGGGCCTGGATGTGGTTTCGGAACATCCGCACTACGTATAGTACCCAGGTTAAACATTATCCAGTATAAGAATCGGTCCAGAGAGCTGGTAGACATCCTACGACTGGATAATGTCCCGTCCCTTGGAAATTAAATTTGGAATATAAATTTTGAATCTGAAGCCAATTGAAGAAGTTTTGAAGAGGTAGAACTCGACAGAGAGAGAACTACCTGGGGAGATATATTGTGAATCTTCCCACAATCAGCTCACGGCACGTGGGGCATCTATCCCCCACTCTGTTGGAGCATGGACGACAGAGTGTATGCCCACACAGTCGAGGAGCGATTGTTGGTAGATTCGCAAAGCAAACGGGGCAGGACACTTCGCGGGGTTGAGTGGCAGGGGTTGATCCATTGGACGGCGCAGCGGTGTTTCTACGTCGGGAGTCCTCTTCCATGTGGGTAGCCGTCTCGTATAGGAAATCCACGAGGATGCTGCGGATTTCCTCCCAAGCGGCTGGAGCGGCGGCACGGAACTCCTCCTCGAGTCTCCGCACCATCCACCGTTCGCGGATTTCCTCCCAAACGGCGGCACGGAACTCCTCCTCCTCGGGTCTCCGCACCATCCACGGTTCGCTTTCGTAGATGGCCCCCTCACCGATGTGATGCACCTGAGTGACTATACTCAGGGACCTTGACACCGCCCTAATTGCCTCCCATTGGGGATCTCTGTCCTGTAACATAGGTAACGAATTAAACAGATGAAACACTAAGGAGTGGCATGGATAATGTAGGGAATGAAACGTACTGCAGATGGTGAGAGCAGGGGTGGTGAGCCGACAGCCACTTCCATGGATATAAGGGACTCCTGTGAGGCGGGGTCGGGGGAGAAACCAGAGTGGAAGGAGCCACTACTGATGGGCGAGACTGTTGGTGGAGTAGACTGATTCAACCTCCGATAGAACTGAGAGAGATCATCAGAGGACTGTCCACGGGTCGAGGGGTTGCGTTGGAAGTCCCAAGAAGTACTCAAGTCAACAATAAATATCCATGTTTTGATTCTGTAAACAGAGCGAAACCTGCAATATAATATGAATGCATTGCCCTATATACTAACCGAAATCGCCTCATCTGAGCTGGAATTAGATTCCTCCATCACCACCCTTTGAGTCGCCTCGTCGGGAAAAGTCGACGCCTCAGCTATAGCCCTATCGGCAGCAGCGATTAGACTCTCCTCAGAGATGTCAGAGGGGAGATTGATGTTTGGGGTAGCATCACCGGTCCACCCGAGAGTCGATGGTTGAGACTCGTCCTAAAGCACAAGCGAATTAATACATTGCAAGACTAGCGACGGCTAGTGGCTAAATATACTACAACACTCACCGTGTCAGTGATCTGCCGGGTCCCGCCACCGGTTTATGTCATTTAAGATAACTACACATTAGCAGACAAGTCTATAGTTAATACTGCACGAATGGAAAATAGGATAATGGTAATCACCTCTTGAATGCCGGCGCTTATGACATGCAGTCGGCCGCGTCGAGTGGTCACCCATCGCCCAGACCTGAACATCCTCTGGATCTGAGCCTCGTACTCGTTCTGAAATAGAGTTCGATTATAGAGACTGTAGCAATGCATAATTAGTACAATGCAACGGTAACAATGGTGTACTGACCCTGGTCACCTCACGCTGAAGGACAGAACAATGAAGCTATAAAAGCTGCCACACACCTAAGGAGTAAAAATTAGAGCATTGAAATGTGAGCTAACCATATGCAGGTGGACTATAGACCCGCTATCCGTAATAAAGTATCGATCCCGGATAGCCCCTGGCACAGGGATCGGTTGACTCCTACGCAAACCGTTTGAAGTGGATGGTTGTTCCTAAAAAAAACACTTTACAAGTTAGAAACAGTGTTGAGGGACAACTCGAGAGAACAATAAATAATCAAAACAATAATTACCTCGAGATCGTTTCCAGCCACCACCAACAGCAACATGGCGAAAACGGTAAAACTAGTTGCCACAGACATAGCAAAGCTATCACAAGAACAGCAAGTGCAGCTGCAGTCGATGCACCGCGCTTTTATACGCGGACGCCCCTCCCCCACCGAGACTCGCACTTGCACTGCAGTAATTGCAATTTGTGACCCACGTTTCCACACCACGGTAAGCCAGAATGGCTAGGCCGTAGGGGTCCCAGTGCGTTTTGATTATAGTGAGTATCCCCAGTAGGCCTATTCTCACACTTTCACTTTACTAATCACTTTACTCGGTGAAGCCTTTCAATGTGACCAGTATATTTTGTTTACAGCCCCAACCACCGCTGTACACGATAGCGATTCACTCCATTACAATGTATCGCTCCTCAACATATTTTTATCTCCTGTAAGTTTCAATAGCCACTTTACTCGGTGAACCCTTTCAATGTGACTCAAAAACTTACCGGAGAATTTTATATTTTATTTATTTTTTACAGCATTTAGAGCGAGATATATACCCCTGGACTTACGGAGTTTAGGCCTGCCATAGAGGTATCTGTCTCACACACACACACACACACATATACAACTGCTCCCAGTCTTACGGAGTTTAGGCCTGCCGTAAGAGCAGTAAAGAGCCCCAGGACTTACAGGTTTTACGCCAGCCTTAGGAGCTTACCAATCATTCACCCCACTCTAGAGCCTTTTTTAAAGTACAAGCATAAGTGTCGTCACTATTATGTTTAGGCAAAATACAGTGAGTATCGGAAACAATAGCCTCCTTACTATCTACAATATTTCTATCAACTACGTTATTATGAAAATTAGATAAAAATTCAACTTTTTCTAACCCCTTAGTATATACAGTGACAAAGCGTTTACACAGAGCTCGTATAATCCCCTCGTCGTACCGTATACCACCCTCCTCCCACTTGATATTGTGAAAGTGGCGCTCCAGCCACCGAGCGGTCCTGGCCATTTTCGAATTTAACTCCCCTTTATCGTAAGGAGGCTTGAATACCATGTGTGCACGAAAGAGATGACTGATTATTACAAACTCTTTTACAATAAATCGATTGTCATTATCTTTAAAAGCGTGAAACTCAACTACCGCCTCCATTTGGCCACCGTTTGTACAAGGCCACTTCAAGAGCTAATTTATGAGCTGTGGAGCAAACGAGTCCCTGACTAACTGCTTTTGCAAATACGTCCTTCTCTACCAACCCTGATGCTAGTGAGTGAATGGTAAACCGTACAGACTCTTCGATAAGAAAATTGTCTCTGAGAACAATGTACATCAGAGGAAGGCTGTTTGTAAACTGAGTCCATTCGGCCTCGTTAAGTGTTAAAGTATGCTCCCTGTCAAAGAGAAACACGTGCATACGACCGAAAACATTTGTGACCTTGATATTCTCCTCCGTGTCTGATTTAATATAAAATTTGGTTTTATTCTCCAGAGCCAGGGTTATGGAATTGAAATGAGGAGTGATTTGATTGAACACATCATGTGACCAATAAACGCATCCCTTTTTACCCTTAAAGAGAAACCCGAGAGAGTCACTCCGATTCTTAACAAACCCTACAATTACGCATTTTGAAAGATCACTATCCAAAAAGTAGACAGATTTAAGAAAAACCCCGGTTAACGCATTGATACGCTCTTTGCATTTTGGAATCCGCGTGGGTTCCACGTCCATAGTCTGCAACTCCATCTCAACGTCTGACGTAAATTCTAAAATTTTACTTTTAGACATGAGAATTTCGACCAATGAGAGGAGAGATTATTTTGACAAATAGGAGGGCTAGGAAATACGGTTAGATTTAAATTTTCTAATTGTAACGGATCTCGTATGTGTAATCGCTACAATACATGCAATAATCTAAATCATCATCATTAGTGTGTTGTAGATACGCTAACACGAAACCGTCAAAGGCGGGAAAATCCTTGAATAATTTACGTAAAATACTTTAGAGTGGAACAGTTTATACTCTTTCACATTAATGCTTAGTTGGCCAACAGAGCGATCCTCTTTCTTGAATATTATATTAGCAAAATCCTCAAGAACAGTCTCTTTGTATTCTTCACTAACAGGTTCATATCTCTCAAATATGATTCTAAATGCATCAAACTCTGGGAGTTTGCTTACATGGTAATCATCTCCGTAATCAGACTCACCCTCATCTACATCTAACTTATTAGTGCTAACAGTTACGTTATCTTTAAGCAGTCGAATAGTTACGGTACACTGTTTAGGCCACTCCCGGTCAGACATGATTGAACTAATGAAGTCTAGCATCAGGAACCCTCAATTTATACAATTACCCCCACCACTATTACATCATACGTTTTACGTTACGCGTGAGCAGAGTGTATGCCAGGTGTGAGTCATATAATAGTACTAAGCAGTAAGCCGCAGTGTTTGCAGCAATAGCGTTTTTAGTCTCAAACTCCAGACGCACGTCTACAGGGCCAGTTTTTATTGAATCATTCTGCTTGGAGCAGTCAATAACATAGAGAGGAACGTTACTTTTAAACGGGTTGAAATCGACTGTAGGGGCACCCTGTATTTCGTAGTATGAGCTCAGGAATCTGGTAAACATGTCGTAGAAAATGCGTAGGTCACCATAGATGTTATCGTACGGAAAGTACTGTGAATTCAGAAACAGTTTGATATTGAGTAGATCGCAGTGATCAAAGCTGGAAGCGTCTTTTTTCAAATTGTTCTTCCTTAGAGTCTGGAAACCTAAAATCTCGTAACGAGGTTTTTCAATTTGGGTACTCGTTTTTATTGTGCAACTATGACGTGTTGTCAGCGGTAAACTGGGGTACTCGTGAATTTCCCATGATCGAAACGGAAGGGGAATCAGTGTATCTTTCTCGACCATACGCAACAGCTTTAATCTGTGGCTGTCTGATGTTGTAATGTAAGGAACCCTCCAGTACAAGTCAGTTATATCAAGATCAACAGTACCAGCGTCAGCTGAAATTACAGCATTGTTATCAGAGGCGGATCTCAGAAGAACCAACTCTTGTTTACTGTTAACCACTACCTTTTTGTAATCTTCGAAAAATCCCATCAATTTCCTAACGGGAACGGCGTAATTGAACTCTTTAACAGCGTCTGTGGATTTATTCGCCCCTAGCCACCCTCCGTTAGCTAGACTCATTTTTTCATTTTCCTTAAAAGATACCAGTCCTTTGATCGTCGTAGTTGACTGCGTGTTTTATCGATTACTTGACCGCTCAACTCGTAACGAATCTCATCAAATAAATGTGCCATTGAGTTGTTTGCCATTTACATTGCAAGTACTGCCGTCAGCTTTTTTAGCCTGCAGCGTTTCCTTAATATGTATGAAGCTTTCGAACGGTGCTGTGATTATGTCTTGCTGACTAATCGGTATTCTGATTTCATCGTTATTCTTAAACGTAGACGAGGCGTACGGTTTATGGGTATGAAATTCCCACCCCGTTACGACTTCATCGTACATTGCTCTGGACTCTATCGATAGAAGCGCCATACTTAAAGCCTAGAGACTTTAGAAACTTTACGTTCTTTGATGTTAACGCTGCCACTTTTCGGTGATTACTGATCAGTGTGTGACTCGGCAACTCTCTAAATACTAGACCCATTATCGTTTTCTTATAAAATGCAAGCGTAGTGAGACTATCTCGTCATGGAAATTAATCAATCTGCCGTCCTGGTCCTTGAGTGTTACGGATATGTTGTTCACTCTACGAACGTTTACAGGTAAACAGATTACATTGGCGGGTTTCTCAACTATTTTATAGCCTGGGGCCACATTCAGGATAGAACCCATGCAGCACGTGTCCTTCTACACCGTTTTGAAACGATCCTCGGGCGATATTACACTCAACACGTATAGTATTTACATTCATTATGTTTATGGGGACATCGGATGTGTGTACCTTGCCTGGCTCAAGTGTTTTTTTACTGAACCCTAGTAGGGGAGCGATTGTCTGTTCTCTGTCAAAGTGTAACATTTTATTACAAGTGATTTCGGATTTTCGCGTATTATTGTTTCCTTTCAGACTAAATGCCACATCCGCGCCTAAATGGGATTTGATGTATTCTTCGATATTTTCAATTTCGTACGACCCCTCTGCTATCTTGATTTGTTTATTGTCACCGTAATAAAACATATCGTTTATTCCCGTTTCAATATTTGGAGTCGTATAGTATATGGAGAGGTCAACTAGACCAATTTCGTAATCACCATCGCTCACGTCCATAGGAGGAAATACCTCACATGATACCTGTGGAGCAGGACCGCTAAGTGAAAACATTACTGCTGAGAAACTTTAAACACAAGTGTCCGCAGACTACTGAGCCCTCACTCTGTCTTCTCTCGTAATTATACCGTACGTTAACGTCTGGTCCTAGGTATGATATAAACTATATTGGTGGTCTTAGGTTACCAAAACTGTCAAAGTAGTATACTCTGTTACCTAACTTCCTGTAACACACCCAATGTGTACCTTCACCGGTCGAGCTATCCAGATTAATTATGGCCGATTTATACGATCGCGTCTTTTTGGGTATTTTGGGTAGAGCGTCTCTCATATAAACTCCACGGAAATTCGGAATATTAAGTAGTTTCGCGTAGTGTACTAGCTCGTAATTTGATAACGCCTTTACTGGTATCGACGTTTTTTTATTTATTGCAACACCTCCTCTTCTTCTTACCCCACCGACTCTCTTTGAATACAGCTTGAGGTACATACCCTGACCTTTACGTTTGGTCTTCCCTCGCTTGCTCTTCCGCCTCTTCCCTCCACCGAGGGCTGTTTTGGTCTTCATGGCTCCTGTTACAGCTAAGGCTGCGGCTCTTTCCCCCAATACTTGCGTCTGCCGATTTGACTCTTTCCCAGGCTCTTTTGGCCAATTCTTTGTCGGCTTCTCTTCGGTGTTCGAAATCCTTGTATTTTGAGTACGCTATATCGTGATTTTTAGAATATTCGTCCAAGGGATTTATACCCTTATCACCCCTTGCCAATCTCACTCCTAATTTCGTACCTGGACCACAGTATCGGTACCCACCAGGTAAATGGAGTTCGACAGGTAGAGCGTCAATTGCACGGTTCAAAAGATTTCCAGCGACCGATCCGGCGTTTTGCAAAGCACTCGAAACCAGACCTCTTCCTCGCTTGACGGTTCGTTTCAATCTTTTTGGCTTTACTTTGTGCTTTCCCATTTTATTCCCTTATATACCTTAAGGTAACCATGTTCGCCCTATCCCGCCAATGTTAAATTGGACAAATTTGTGTACCATTTAAAAACAAACTATAAATAGTAGAGCAATGAAATTTTTTCCTGTCATAATTTATATATGTATCTACAATGTTAACCTATTACTAATTCAAAATAATAATTATTTTTTGTAAAAAAATTTTTTTTAAAACTTAAAAAAAAAATTTCATTTTTATAAATTTATATATTTTTTATTAATAACTGTGGACTAATTTGGTTATAAAACTAGGTTAACATTGTTTGAAATTGTATCCAGTAACTCTGTAAAAAACATCAGGTAAATCAAACTATTAGTTTAGGAAAAAATAGTACCTACGTATAAAAAAGTTGATTTTTCGCTAGAGGCAAAAAACTGTCTTTATGTGGTTCCTTATAAACTAAAAGTTTCCTGCACCATATTGCACAGTTGATTCATCTTCTTTGTCTTCTTTGTTCCTTTTTAGGTTTCATTTGGCTTTCCTCTTGGTCTTACTGTTAATTTTATTGTCATATTTAGCCTCCAAAATCCTTATTTGGTCGATATGTTGTAGGCCTATAACACAGTTTCTACCAGCTTCATTGCAAAGTTTCTGTAACACTTGAACTTTTCCTAAGGCTCCTGTATTGAATGTTATTATGGCATCCCATACACCTACTTTTAGTGTAGATAAGGTTATAAAATTGTTTTTTTGGTATTCTGGTCCAAATCACGTTATTTAACGATTCGTTGCAGTTTTCGGTTCGGCCATGAACAAATTTTTTCAATAACTCTGATGATGTGAGGTCTCGAAATATAGGTTTTATTACATTCATCACAACTTCTGGTACATTGTCCTCGTGGTTGTACCTTTCACCAGTAATTTTTGACCTTTGGTATTTGCACCAGGACTGTACGCCCTTTGGACACAGTTCATGTTGGGGTAGGTCGTCAGTGGAGATCTTGTGAAAGTAAGTGGCCCAAACTGCTGTTTCATATTTTCTACACTATCAGTGTTGTCTCGAATAGCCTTACCATAGTACACTTGTAAGCTATCAATCACCTGATCTGTCAATCTTCCTTTTCCACCCAGAGGTTTTCCGTCCGATAACTTCTCACCTCGCATTTTTGTCTTGAGCCTTCGCAATCTACTCCCCATTCTTTTTTGTATGTGTTCAACACATTCCAATTTGCTTATTATTACATCGTCACCATATGGTTTGGACTCAATAACAGACTGAAAAGCACTACTATCACCATCACCCAAATATTTTACATAGCGTAAACCTCGAGTATGGGACCTTTCAAAAACTTGTTTTGCTCCAGCTACCTCCATGGCACCACTAGAACCCTCAAAATTCTTGGTACATTGTTCATCATGTGTATCAGACAATATCTTTTTGATACTACAGCAACAGTATTTAGATAAACAAACAGCATCTAATACCTTGCCAGTGTCCATACTTGTAACGGTAAACACGCCATTCAGTGATTTATGCCCTCGTTTCTGCCATGTCCCATCGAAACATGCAGCTATATTTTGGTCATAGTCATTTTCTGCTATTGCTCCACGAGCAGCTTCAATGTCAAATACAATTTTGGTGTTATCTTACTACTGTAAAAAGGCTTTTCAGATCCACAGATACTGCATAACAAAACCAACATAACAGCTAGACCTTTCCTATGTATAGGTTTCTCAACGATTTCAACACAATTTGTGCCATCACATTCACTGCATTTTACAAATAATGATAGGTTATTGTTCAACACCTCCAAGTCAATAATGAAATTCCCTTTGGTATTTTTATCTGGTAGGTAATCACATTTATTGCAACACAGTTTCACATATCGAAGCTTATTCTCAGAAGCAGAAAGATCAAAACATCTTACCTCACCATCATCAGGAGAACTAGGCCTAGAGCCTACATTTGAGACAGGGTTAGAAACTGGAGAACTACTAACATTGGATATGTTAGGTGTTGTTGATTTTGATTGTGAATCAAACTGGTTCCCTTTATACTTATTTCTTCCAAACTTTCTTATTCTAGGCATTGTAAATACACTAAACACTGCAGTTAGCTCACTAAATACAAACACTGTTTATGTAAACAAACAATATTACAAAAGTATTGTCACTTGAACAATCAGCTGTTCTAAATAATGCTGACAGATGGAATAGACAGACAAATCCAAAGGCTACAGAATACAACTGTTCACCTGTCTTACAGCTTACTATATAAAATCATGCTACTGGGCTCTTAGTGCATACTCGAAAAGTAGAATAATTGTCACTGACTAAACAATGTATTTCTATTTTTCCTACCTTATTATTTGACTAATGTATATGTATTATATATCAAATTGTTCAGAAAAACACAGAAAATCTTATAGGAAAATAAAAAATATGTTCAAAAATTCGATTATTTGTGTACATGGTTACCTTAATACGTTATAGAGTTGCCTGAGCAGGGTCTCCCTAACACATGTGATCTGCAGTACGTCAAAGATATCCGCCTCGGATCTTGTAACCAATCCTATAAACTCGTCGTACTCCAGAACGTGACTGTCTGTTATAAAGTACAGACGGCCGTTTATATATCTGAAACCTCCTCTAATTCCATCAGGGACTCCTGGCAACACGCTACTGGTCATACCCAACATAGTGCCTCTGAGAGTGCATTCGTTAAGTTCTACAACAAATTTGTCATCGGTAAAAATAAAGGTCCTACCTGTATTACTGTTCAACGCTGCGTTCACTTTATTTATTCTGGAGTGTGGTCGTATCAACTCTTTTCTGTCTCAAAAGTACGAGTGACGGATACTCAATAATGTACAATGTCTTGTCTACAATCAAAGCCACCTCTCCGTTTGGTCTTTGGTACACAGCCGAAATGTTAGTAAAGTCTGACAGTAAAAATGTCAGCAACTCACATATAAATAAAACCATCACGGTCTCGATCTCACTCTGCTCACTGGGTCTCTAAAGTATGGGTTGACAATGTTGAACCTGATCCACTCGTCTTTATCGGTTACGTGTATAGTGTCTAGCGTCGGAGCCAGTAGTTTGTACATACTGTAAAAGACTTCGCTCACCACTCTCACTAGGTAATTAACAGACACAGCGTCACTCATGTCGAGAGGGTTGCCCACAAGTTTCAATCTTTTATTCCTACAATTCCACGTGTCACCGTCGAGTATCGGAGTGTTCACTTTAAGGTATACTCTATTAACATCATCTCCGTCATACAGCGGAGAAGCTACTTGACTTAATCGTTTATGTCCAAATAACCATTTATCCTTACCCGAATCCGGTGTTCTTTCCTTCACATAATTTACAGTACACGTGTCGGTATCTTCTTTAGGTTCGGCAACATTAGAAACTCTGTAATTATTAAAGTTAACTGTTCCGTCCGCAATACTTTTAGTGGCAGGCAATAGATTTTGAAACTGAGAGAGTGTAACGGCATCGTTTGGTCCTTGACCATCGGCTACATTCACTAGTCTCCTCTTTTTAGCGTCGATCGTATTCTTGTCTATCGCCAGCGTTTTTTTCATTTAGTTTCCTGCTCAAAGTCTGTAGGTTTACACCGTCGCCAGCGAAAAGAGGATCAGCCATCTGTCCGAGTCTTTTGTTATCACATTCCCAGATATTACCATCACTACTTCTTTTTAGAGTGTTCGTTTTAAGATATTTTAGCGTCACTGCATTTGTATCCCCCGCGGGATCACCTATCATGCGCAACCTGTAGTTGTCAAACCTGTAATATTTGCTGTTCGTGTCCTTATAGGGTACCTCACTAGCAAGACAGCGAAGAGTCAGAGCATCGGTCCAGAGTAGAGCATCACCTATGTTGCTAATTCTGTTACCTTTAGTGTCCATCACATTTTTCTTGGATACAAGTGAAACGTCAGACACAGTCTTGAGGACTGCGCTATCCACATTATTTTTCAAGGTCTGCAAGTTTATAGCGTCTAGAGTCTGCTGGGCGTCGGCCACGTTACATAACCGCTTGCCCTTGATATCGTAGTTGCCATCGACTGTGAGACTGAATCCTTGTCCAGGCGGACCTCTCTTACTTCCTTCACGGACCATATGACCAAACTTGTCAACACTCATTGTGCAAGTGATGAAGACTCCTCCTGTACGTTGCTCTTTATAAATATCTTATCCCAGTCAATATATGTGTTTTCATCAACATCTAAGACGCCGTGGAAGCGAGCTGGAGGTACGGTAGTGAGTATCTTATTGATCCAGTGAAATAGTTGAACTGCTAGACGTCTTATAGCTTCTTCATTTGTATTTTGTAAGCTGTTTATTTGATTCTGCTGAATAAGCGCTGTATTCTAAAGGATTGCAATTTGAGAGTACAGTCTTCTTACATCTTTCTTTAGCTTTTTGTATACAGTATTCGTAACTCTCTGGATGTCTTGCTTCTTCAGAGATTGTGGCCTCTGACCAAACTTATTGACGGTCATCTCATCAATGATCTGAATCTCGCGTTACCATCACCTGATATAGTCTTTGATTCTTTGAGTTCTCCGATAATGTTTATTATTTCGTTTCTATGTCCCGTGTTACCGGTCTCTGCTGAGGACACGAGGAGTCTGTCTGTCACACAGTTCGTTTGGGTCATCATAGTAGACAGGGTCTGGTGCTCCTACATCCTTATACCCGCTACCGGTCTTTAGGAAGAGTTGAGAAATAATGACTTTGTATTTCTTTGAAGCGTTACGGTTCACGTGATTTTTATAATTGTAACTTTTCTTGTGAGCAGACGACTGTGTCAATATATCCTTGTAAGCTCTCATATCGTTTACGTTGTAACGTTTGTCATCAGGCAGACGATTAAAATGCAATTCATAAAGTCCCGGTGTAGGTTTGTAGGACCGTTCACCTACGAATATGCTACCGTCATCTCCAAATGATAACTTCTTATCTCTTACCATTAGCGTATTGCTGTCGTAGCGTGGTCCGTACGTGTGGTCGATCTTACTATGTTTACCTGACATATCCTTCATCATACTTGTCATGTACTTTTTGGTTAGTGGATGGGAGAACGTGTTCTGTATCCATGCAGATGCTGAGAGTTGTCCTTCTTTCGTGCTGAGTATATCACTGACGTCTGGTGACGACGGTCCTGCTTCAAGCACATCATCGTCCTGCAGGAACGCAGGTGTTTTCGGGGTTGACATAACGTCCGGAGTGAACTGTACGGCTGCCTCATCTTCATTTCCTCTTTTTCTTCTTCTTCTTGCTTTGGTTCGGTTTTCGGTTCAGTTTTTACAGATCCTGTTGTTTTTCGTAACTCTGACAGGATAGGTTTGTACTGTTTTTCTAGAAATACGTCTGTGGCCAGAGTTCTTTCTCTGAACTGTTTATACTTTTGCTTTATAGCTTTCCTCAAACGAGTTATACTGAGAGTAAGGTCCTTCTCCTTTGAAGCCATTGTTTAAACTGACAATGTGACTCGGTTTTAGTACTTTAATACTAACTAGTTTATGGCAGTTCAATCTGTCTAAAGAAGAGGGCTCGTTTTTTATGCTTTCTTAGAAAGCGTACGACCTGCTTTAGTGACACCACGGTACACTGTTTAGGCTTTAGGTAAACTGTTCTCGGTATCTGTACAGGTATATCAGGGTCCCTGAACACAAAGGTCCTTTTCCATCCGTCTCTCCACTGGGGTATCTCAGCTACAGTATACTTGTCACTCTCCACGTGCTTTTCCATATATTGTTTCAGATGCTCTATAGGTCTGTTCACCCTACTGTGTATGTGAATCATGTAAGAGTTGAGTAACCAGAATTCACTTGGATTAGCTCCTGTAAAACTCCTCCAAGCCTCAAACTGTTTGGTATTTGTAATTGAGTAAGTCTCGTCCCGCAGTGTTATTCCGAACTTATCGCAGTACATTGGTACGGACGGTAAAGCCAATTTAAGAAATTCTGTCGTAAACAGACTTTGACAAAGATTGTTTACACCAGCAAAATCTTTCTTCCTTTTACCTCGCGGTAAACCGTCTGGGACGGGGCCGTAACCTACGTTTTAGCTAATGTCGATGTAGCACTTTGAAGCTAGAGCACGATTGTAGATCATGACGGGGTTCCTGATTGGTACTGTTGTCTCTGTAATGAGAATACAGCGAGTTGCATGCGGTATGTTACACCCATACTGGAGCATCCTTATACAGGTCTGCGCAAAGTTTACACTACCATGAGCGTTTCTCAACGGTACGATTTGACCGAATTGATCGGGAAACGGTCTGAATCTGGATAACATGTTCTGTGGATTTCTTACCGTACTATTTAGCATGTCCTCGTGGTACACAACGAGTTCAAGCGGTACCCCTTTGTTTTGACTTCTTTTCACAAACTCTATCCATATATCGCGATTGTAGAACCGTTCGCTTGCTGAAATCATTAACAAGATTACGGGTGGTAGACTAGCACTGTACATCCCTTCACGCTTATGCCTCCAGCAACTCCTATTGAAGAGAAAACCATGTGGTCCGCGTCTGCTACAGTAATTACCGCAAAACTTTTTCTTATCGGCATAGTACCAGGTGCACAGGTTTGAATGGACTTTGTTGGATCTCTGGATTGAGAAACCTCTGAGGTCATTGTAGTTGTATATCCTTACCATCATAGATCTTGAATGAAACTATCGATTCCGATACGATACCTGCCTTTATCAATGTCACAGTCCTTGCATATGACCAGGAAGCTGTGTTTGTCTTTCCACGCCAGAGCACACATTTGTTTAAACTTTTCAAAGTCTATATCGGTATTGACGTGGTCACTGTATGCATAGTGAAGGTTTGTTTCGTCTTGTTTGAATAGTACGATAAAGTTGGCATTGTCTCTAACGAGCTGTTTGGGTATATGACTGTAGGTCTGACCTAGGTAGAATGTGTCAATATTCTTGTGTCTACCCATGGTGAAGTAGTTTCGTATATTGTTATGTTTTTCACAGGCTATGTCGTCGAATATCATTACTAAATTCTGTTTAGCCTCACTCGGATGTATGACAGATGCATTGTCATCATACCCGTGGTATCCGATCTCTTTGTGCATAATCTTGGATAGTAGCTGGTACTTTGGTTGGTAGAGTGATTTTGAAAACACGTAAACATTTTCAAATCTCAAACCGTTAGGATCTACCAATAGGTTAAACAGTACGTTCGTTTTACCGCAATTGGACGGTCCAACAATTAATCCGCGAACCGTGTCAGGTAGCAGAGGACCGTTTTTATTTGTACGATTCATACCACCACCTACAAACTCGTCAAAGTTTCTCACTGGTAATTTCACAGATTGACTAATCAGTCTCAATGTCGAAGATAAACTAAGTTGCACATTATTATGACATAGTATATAAAGTAACAGAACTGAACTGGTAGCCCTCCTGGACGTTGGAGCGCACAGCTGTATCCGCTCCCACACAGCGGCTGGTGCAGCTGTATCCGGTCCCACGACTGCAGTTGCAGTCACACACTCAGTGTGTGGTGATGTCATGCTTGCTCACCCATGTGTCACTGTTTTTATCAAACCCTTGCCATCTAACAAGTACTTTGTCTCCTTTCCGCCTCAACACTTTCTCAACTAGATATACATTACCAGTTTTGGACCTGAGCAGTTCTTGTTCATAAAACCCACCTTTCAATACTTCACCTTTAGAGTCTTGTAAAATGTACGTTACGGCTTTTGTAGGTGTTATTGCATATACTGTAAATACTTCATTTGTCCAGTTGGGCAGATAACCATTTTTAAAAACTCCTTTGTATTTGCTAATCCTTACCTTATCGTTTAACTTGAATTTAGTAATTTTAATTTTTTGTTTTCTTTTTGTGGTTTTGTTTAAACGGACAAGGATTTGTTTTACGTGTTTCTGTTTAACGTCTTTTGGTTTCATACCGATTGTTCTGTGGACATTATTATTGTACTCCTTGACTATATCAGATAGAATACTGAACCATTCGTAACTTCCACGTGTCGTGAATTTTCTATACATTTTCTCTTTTAATGTTCTGTTTACACGCTCTACAATAGAGCTTTTCAGATGTGAGTAGGTCGAGTAAAGGTTTATTTTACATTTGTCCATTAGCTTTTTGACGTGAGTGTTGTACCACTCCTTACCCTGATCAGTCTGAAGGTTTTTCATTTTGTGTTTTGCTAAAATGGAGTCTAGAGCATGAGCGACTTCTGCACCTGTCTTGTTCTTTAAAGGAATGGCAAACGCAAGTTTACTAAAGCAGTTTATCATAGTCAATATATACTTGTAACCTTTGTTCACCCTTGAATACGGGATCATCTCTACTAGATCAGCCTGGTATAGATCATTGAGTCCCTTCAGGGTAACCTTACGTCTCAGATAGTTTTTCCTAGCTGGTCTGTGCAGTTCTTTCGCTATCGCGTCCATCTTTCAAAATGAAGAAAAAGATCTGTATACTGGTATTTATAACTGACCGCGTTGAGTGTCTTTTTACAGTATGATGTAATGGAGTCTCGGTCGGCGTCCGGTGACCTTCATCCGCTACCCACCAACGCGAGTGTCTCAGTTCAGACCACATCTAGCCACTCGCGTACGCTCTGCTATTGATCCTTCTGTTTGAGTTTGCGTTTAGATGTCTTTTAAAACGCTTGAACAACTGTGCATCCAGAAGATTTGTGACAGTGTCGATACCTGTAGTTCTCTTGTTGACCTATGTTACGAGCATTTCCCGCAATCAATTGTGAACAAAATTTTAGATTATCACTTAATAAACTGTGTAACCGTCTATTTCCAATATATTTCCGTCTATGTAGCGACAGGTTATAACGGGAAATCTCGGTACTGTTACGAGTGTTTCGAGGAGTGTTCTCCATGTAGAACTGTATGGAGAATTGTCGAAAAGGACTACAAAAGAATCGTACAAAGGTCCTTCTGGGAAAAGCACATAAGATATAGGTACTTTTGTGACTACTGTTACGGCGAGGTGGCAGCTCCTTACTTCGAGGAATGTGACTTTAAATACTGAGGTAAGTGTTTAGAAAATGACAGTACACCTATATTTATAGCCGTCTAAGTGGCGTGGTTTGGAACACCCACATCGAACACTCGCATGCTCGATGCCCAGGTTAAACAGTATTTGATTTTGAGGGCCAGTCCAGAAGTAACTGGTTTTCGCCCGGTGATCAAACACTGTCCCATCCCTTGTTGCTTAAACAATGGAAAGTTCGCACCCTGGCTACCCCGTCTCTCCCCGGCCTAACGAAGGCACTCACAATAACCCCCGATAATCCCAGACCTCCTGTAGAACTGTGTCGGGAGATCTAAGATGTGCTTATGGCACACTGGACAGCGGAAGCAACCACAAAAACCCGTCCACCCAGTACCGGCAAGGGTCCTATCGCAGAGTATACAGCGAAATGTCCTTTCTACATATAGGAAATCCTCTCTTGATAACTCATGGTAAACAGCACGTTCCTCACAGTACCAAATATCAGGTTCTATTCCAGGCTCTTTTCAAAAACATGATGGTACAGTGGGGGGTTTCATATGTAATATATATTTCAACCTCAAGCTCTATATCCATATCTCTTCTGAAACACGGGATGCCACATTAGAGGTTTTGCGAACCGAGTGGTACGTAGAGTGTACACATCACTTGATAACAGTCGGTTTTAATGTGCTCTTCGATGAGAGCGTCCCTGACCGTCAGCGGTACTTCTGAACTCATAAGGGCACTCCCATTGTTAGAAAACGGTTTGACCACATTTTTTTAGCAAGGTCAAACAGGGAGTGTGGCTGGAATGCTCTAAACCCGGCCATAGTTTGAGTTAGAATGAAGTGCTCTCCCACCACCACTGCCTCCCCGGTTACTCTCCTACAACCAACTCCCCCACTGAAACCTCACACTTTGTACAAAGATAAGTGTTTACAACAATATTTACAATTTTACAGTAATATCAACACTATATACAAGTTTATGCATTTGTAATCTGCCATGGCTGAACCGGTCCATTACTATCTCCCACACATTCACACTCGATCCCAAGGAATTATGGAGTTTAGTCCACCTGAAGGATCACATTCACACCCCCAAGTCCCCGAACCTCTTTCATACACACATTCACGGCACCTTCATTCACGGCACCTTCATTCACGGCACCTTCATTCACGGCAAGAGTACATCTATGGGTTTTAGCCCGCCTCGTTGCCACACACATTCACACACGATCCCAAGGAATTATGGAGTTTAGTCCGCCTGAAGGATCTCAACCACTCTGACCGGGACCTCAGAGCCCTTACACACACACACACACACACATTCAGGCTGTTGGGCCTGCAGGGATCCCAGAAGACCGGTAGCAAGCACAGTGACAGGAAAGTGATTTTGGTCTTGGACGCTGTGTAGTAGTGGGGGTACACGGTTGCGAGGATAGCTCTCTCGGTCAGTGATGGAGGAGAAGCAGCATCTACTCGAGCAATACGGGAAAAGTTAAAGAGGATGAGGGGGAAAAGTATTGACTTACGAAGTTTATTGTTTGTGGTGTCTGTGTTTAGAAGAGTGAAGGAGGCTATATTTACACCCACTGTGAGTATACTATAATATACTAATATTTAGAAACTTTACTATAGCCATACGGTAGTGTCTCATACTCTCCTTCCCGCTTACGCTTAGGACCGGTAATTTAAAATAGTTTAGTCTCTTCTACGGAAACTATGTTCTTGTCTTTTGTCCGTCTAATACGGTCTTTTGTTATTTCTAGAGTTGGATCCGTTTCAATAAGCCCCATTTCTTTTAATTTTTCAAAATTTAGACGTTTACTACTAGTTTTCAAATTTAGAGTGAGTCCTTTTATTTTACAGATGTCAACTAATGAATTTTTATTTGTGGACCACACTAAGTAGGCATAGGTTTTAGGACCACCAGAAACGAATTCTACAATGTATAACCCGGGACCGTAGTCGACCAACTCATCGGTCATCTCCCCGAGGTAGTCACCGGTAGGAACTTTATACATGCCATTTTTATGTATGTACAGTACGCTGTCTGTGTCATAGTAAGGGACTTAAGATTGTAGCTGTTCCAAGTGATCATACAGTTTTAAACTCGCGTGAGATGTGGTAAAAGCGGCCAAGACGACGTTGACGGTTCTGAGGTTCTGACTCGCTAACCTCTTCTATGTTTTGCCAATTTACGAGGAGAACCTCTTCATTAATTTCTTGAACCGTATTTACTTGTGTCCCGGGACTGGTTAGTAGTTTGAAAAATGTGTCGGGTGATCGTATTATCGATGTCTTTGTCTGGTTCTCTCTCTGTCCGAATTTTCCCCAAAACGAATTTAGCATTAATGAGGGAGCGAATACCCGCGTTCTTTTCAATTTTTGTTTGGTCAAGTCTGATACCTTCATGTTCAAAATATTTTTTAATGTACGTTTCTTTGTCCTGATCAGTGAGACACCAGGAAGGGTAGCCCGATGCCTCCTGCTTGATTTAAAAAAATTTATTTACAGAGTCTGTGAAGAGTCCGTCATCCTCAAAGGTCACTACCTCGTATTCCCATACTTCATACATTTCTAAAATGGTATAGCCCTTTTCTACAGCTTTTCTAATTTCCTGCATCGTCCATGTCCCCGTCAATGCTCTCTCTTCCGTGGTGTGGGCACAGTCACCCGAGTACATGTCCTCCCTACACGTCCTACATAAAACAAACATTAATTTATCGTTCATGCGTGTAGGGAGAACCGGGTGATACAACTTTAGCGGGGGCAGGACATTACATTTAAGAAGACCTTCAGCCTGCATGCCTCGCCCCCTACATTCTCTGTCAACCACATAGATTTTAGGATGAGATTTTACGTACATTTTAAATTTATTAACAAAAGGATAGAGAGAGCATACGTCCACATACTGTATAGACTCCCCCTCTGCACACTTGTAGTATGTTCTTGCGTTGCCTGTTCTACCACCAAAGAAGGCGTCTCTTGGATTAAGTGGGAGCGTGTTTAGAATTGGTAACGAATTTAGGTATGCCAATCTAGGATCTTTTTTTATTTTCTTAATATCACACTCCCACATCTCGATAACTTCGTATCCGGATTTTTGGAGATTAGCTATTTTGGATTTGGTCCTTTCTTACCTCAGATGCAAAGAGTCTGAGGGATCATCTGATAAGGGCACTTCCCTCTCATACTTGTAACATTTAGGGCACCCGTGGAAATAACAACCCTGAAATTCATACACACGTTCACCGTCGAAACCGTCTACTTTCATACCGGCAATTTTGACTTCTCTTTCCCACCCTGCATGCTGGATTCGGACGCCGCGCTGATTCTCCTCCCAAGTCAGCCACTGCAAAGCGATGGGGGATTGCATGTCAACAAGATTGTATCCATTGTTAGGGACCAGGCCAATAGTATTGGGTTTTAAGAACTTCCGTCTAAACACCAAGTTACTGGCGCTGGCTATGGTGACGGCTTCCATGAACGGGTCTACGTTACATTCTTCGAGAAACATTGCTCTGAATTTATGCACGCCTGCGCCAAAATCTCCACATCTGAAATACAATACTCAAACAGTTCTCTTTGGAAATCGAACACTACGTTTCTGTTGACCTGGTCATTATGCCAATTTTCAAAATCTTTATAACTTTTTTCGAACATCGATTCAGGGCAGTAGTATTCCTTTTGTGGGATGGGGCCTACATAGTTTTGATTTGCCAGAGTGTCAAACAAGTGAGGGAAGTAACCCTTCTTCTTCTCTGGGGGTATATCAAAGGCTTTGTTGAGTGCTGAGAGGGTCATGAGGAAATAGTTCAGTGAGTCGATAAATCTCACGTTGTCCAATTCCATGAGAATGACTTTGGTGCTACGCATAATTAGCTCTGGACTGAATGTTGTCTGTTCCAGTACGTATTTTAAGATGAACTGAAAATCAAAGCCCTGGCCGTTATGAGCCATTACACAAACGTTCTTGAAATTTTTTCTAACATCCATTACATAATCCATGAATTTAACTACAAGATATTGTCTGAAGACTCGAGTACGGGTATTACAATGTTCACAATTTCCACCACCGATACATTTGAAACAGAATTGTTGCGAGACACATAGATTTACTTCATGAACTTTTTTATCATCAATGTACTCGTCCTGTCTTGTTTCCAGATCGAAAAAAATGAATAGATAATCTTCTGTTTTGGGCTTGCCTGTGTCGACTCGCATGTAGCACTGGTGGTTTGGGGCCTTGAAATCATTACAGATTTTACAGAAAACTTCCCCGCACACATGTTTAGATTTACGCTGTTTCAGAAATACGAGTCTTTGACATTGTTGTCATTTATTAACAGATTTACACCGTTCACCCTGGTGAGCTGCGAAACATATTTGATTTTTTAGACTGATGTTACAATTTGGGCAAACTATTCCTCCATGCTCCTCTTTACAGGGTGGAGAAACTGTCTGGCACGCAGGGCAGATATTTGAACATCTGTGAAAACCGTTGAGGTCGTAAGGGACATGGCATGCTTCGGAAAAGAGTTTACAAGCAAAGGCTGCAGTGAGGGATGTGATCACATTATAATGACCGTTATGATACAGTAGGTTAATTTTATACAGAGCACTTTCATTATTACCGCTAAAATACACGTCCGTACACTTACTGTTATAGTTGTAAACTGTAATATTATATTTTTGAGGTGATCTTGAAATTTTGAAAGTTCGGGGACCCCCGCTCCCTGTTTAGAAATTTGGACCCCGGCTTTATTCATCAGTTTTTGGGCTCTGAAAAATTGCCTCTTACCCTTGTCTTCACGTATAGCCTTAAATTGAGGATCTTTTTTAGAGTTGGCTTTGGCTACTACCAGAGCACGCGCTAGACACAGATTATCGCTATTCCTAATGACTACGATACCTCTACGGGTCTTGCATTCTTCTTGGAAATTGTTATAAAAACCAGATCTTGTAGGGCCACCACTACCAACAGGGAGATTGACACGCGTACATTCGACTTTGAACGTATCGGTAGATTTTACGGAGTCCGCGTTACTTTGAATTATCCCCCCGAAAATTTCAAAAAGGACATCGTCTTTGACCTGATCAGCTGGTCGAAATGCCACGTAGCCCGGATCTTTACTTTTTAAATTTAGACTATGAAGGGTGAAGCCCAGGTAGTCCGAATCAGTGCAATTTGCTTTCATTTCATTTACAATTTTAGAAAACCCCGTCCTTAGCCAATCGATTTCATTATAGTTTTCAGGGACGGGATTGAATTTAAAGGTGGTCTTAGTACCATATACCCTGAATCTTTTCACATAGGTCTCGTTTCTTCTTAGAATTTTTACAGTATCCAACTCCATATCCATATATACAGGTTCAGAATCTACTTCAATATTTTCCTACGACATGTTTAAAACTAAGGATATATTATTTACAATAAGGTATTATATAAACGATATTACGTTAGAAAAGCAACTAAAGTGACTAAAAAGCCAATATCCAAAGCTGCTACTAGTAACGATAATTTCTATTTAGATTAAGAAAAATAATTACAAGAATAGTATTAACGGTAATTAAAATAAGTATTAGTAAAAGTAAAAATATTTTATCGTATTAGATTGAATTATTTTACTCGATTAATATCAAAAGGTCGTAATTGTTTAAGTAATTGTGTAAAACTCAGAGCGACACACGTCCTATCTCCCTGACCTCCCGCACGGATCTGACGGGAGAGAGAGATGAAGGAGTGCTGGCCTCTCAAGTTCCACCTATCAGAGCGCTTAGATACTATTTACATCCAATGAAGGACGCGCTTATTCCAGCCAGTGGAGAAGCGCGAAATTTTCTTGTTCAGAACTGGCTAACTCAGGTCTATTTATGTTACAGACTTCCTCCGATGACGTCACGTATTGCTACGTGTGTGGCGGGAGTGAAGAGTGCCAATGTGAATAGTAGTTTAGAAATAGTATAATAAATTAGTTTTTACCCAAAAAATGTTTTATTTTAAACTCCTGGAACCCCTATGCTCAGCTCTATACATCGACTCACCATATCCAGGCCCACATCGACTCAATCATCACACAATAAGGTACGATTCGTCTTTATTTTTAATATGTAATGTTTACTCCATCTTGACTCCGTAAAGTGAGGTTACTTTCCCGCCCTTTTCACAATTGAGGTTATGTTCCCCAGTTCCCGCCAACTGGGCGCAGCCATCTAAGAAAGTTAGGTTATGTTCCCCTGTTCCCGCCAATTTTTCCCGCCAATTCATGGGCGCAGCCATATTGAATACGCGGGAAACCAAGAAAGTGAGGTTCGGTTCCCCTGTTCCCGCCAATTTTTCCCGCCCCCGCTGCCATATTGGAATTCCCTCCGTCCCTCGTTTCTCCCTCACGTAGTGTGCACAAGAATGTGAGGACCCAACAAATCACCGATTTTGACACCCCAAATCACCGATTTTACCGAAAAACACCCAGAATTTGGAACATTTTGATAGGATAAGGGTGTGAGGAGGGAATTTCTCCCGCACATGAGGGGATTTTTCCAGCAAATGAGGGAATTTCTCCCTCCCATAAGAGCACATGTTAGCGCTCAACGCGGGCGAGGTCTACTACAATACCCTGGAATCTAGAGCTAGAAGTGGAATTCTATGTTAGGAATAGATTTATCTACAACTTGAAGCCCCAGGATCCTCACTAACTTGTATACTAAGCTATAGTTGTTTTTTTAAAACTGCTTGATTCAATTAACTTATTCACTCAGGTGGTCTTGACATTGACCCTTCTACCTTCGGTGTATATCGCAATATTATATTGGTGTTTTCTCTTGATTAAGTTTATTTAACAACTTCAAGAAGATACAAGATATGTAATGTATTATTTGATTTCATACCATAGACTTCTCTGTGATCGATGTAAAACCCTTATAGTATGAAATTTTTTCACTTATGAGTTGAGATATGTAATAGCCAACCTCATTGCAAAGCACTACTAAATTTTTCAGAGAGCTAATTGACTCAGGGGGATAGTGGTACTTTATCTCCGAGCACGCTGTTTAGCTTCTGGATATTGGTCGCTTTACCACCTCCCACCATAATATGGGTATAGCTTTGACTCTAACTCGTACAAACCCATATTATAGGTAGCATTTATATTTAAATGTGTTCCCAACCATGCATTGGCTCCTCATAATCTTTTATATATTTGAAAAAAATATCCCTGGGAATCTCTAGAGTACTCTTAGTCCAAGAAGCGTTTCGTGAAGCCAAAGTCACACAGCGTAGACCTCACATTTCATCTACCAGAAGTTATCGACGTAATGCTTAGTCAAAGATTGGTTTCCTAAATACTCTCTTATAAAAACTACTCTCTTGGTCTCTAGATGCCCTAGATGGTTGGAAATCATTTTGGTTTTGTGATTATAAGGGAAATTCCTTGTGCATCTCCTAACCCTCTCAACTCATCTAATTCAATTTTTCTGCTCTCTACCAAAGATTTTGGCAAACCCCTTCATCCCGGAAACAGATGAGTATATGTGAGAAACTTTGTGATGTACACGTTGACTCAATAAACTACAGAGATCATGGCTGACGATGTGTTCTTCGATAGCCTTTCAAAAGCAATTAAACTCCTCTCGAAACATGACGTCTTACTGTGGAGCATAGTTTCCACTCTCTAGAAGCTATTTTCCGTGTTCAGCCACACTTTCATAAACTACGCTGCACAATATTGTTTAGTGCTCAAGCTGGATATTTAACTTCATTGCAATCTCTAGCTACAATGTTTTAATCTTAATATTGAGTTATTCATGATCATTTTAGAATACTGTCATCGGGAATATATTTTTAAAGTATTATAAATAAAGAAATAAAATAATCTATTGATACACATAAAAATGAGTAAAAATGTGCAAGCAATATATAATATTAAATTATTTTGAAATTAAAAAAGTTTATGTAACTTTTATCAATATGACGCATTTAGAAGGAAAGGTAATATAGAACCACAGTATCTGTTATTTAGCCGATAAAGTAAAAAAGGTAACTATATTATGTTCACAGGAAATAGAAATATTTTAGTTATTACAATTCAGCCAGAGGTGCATTCCTCTGGTAGCTATGTAAAACTGATGTGGAATGTTTAGAATTAAAATCATAATGCACTGAAATTAATCATCAGTTTCATACCATTTTTATTGTTAGGAACGGTTTTAATATATTCTTGTAGTTTTCATTTAATGGCGGTTTAAAAAAATTAAATAGACTAACTCTAAATTACGAACAAAAACTACCATGTAAACAGATACAAACTGCAGAGAACTGGATAGATTACAATACTTAAATAGTAATATAATACCTAAGCGATTCACATAGACAGAACATTTAAAAATTTTTTTAAATTATTAAACTATTCATTGAAAATAATAATTTTGGAGCAAAGCATATTTATTATTTTTATTAATATCTATATTATGATATGTTTGGTTGTATGTAGCTCAGTATAGTTCTAATTATAAATATTATTTCTATATGCAACGGTCGTAATATATATACAGAGTGAGTTTTATGTCCTGGCACACCTGGATATAATTTAAACGGCCCGAGATATATATGTGAAACCTTGACCCTACCTATTATAACATTTTTTTTTCAAGTTGTTGAAAATTTTCCCCCCCTTTTCTAAAGGGGGGTAAAGGGGGGCAATTAAAAATTTTCAAATACAAACCCCTATCCTGTGACCCCTCATTTTAAAGGGAATAAAAAGAAATCCAATAATGCAAACTAGAGGTCTCTACGTTTATTTTAACAGATTTTATGACAAATTTACAATTGAGTAAAGGGGGACAGCTAAACATTTACCAATACAAACCCCTATTATGTCTTAAGTTTTTACACACGTCTAGCACACTGTAAAACAGCCGAAGGTGAACAGTTTGAACACCTGTTACATTAAAACAGGTAACTGTTTTTAGAATTTGCGTTAGTGTTGACTCATGTTACGATAAACAGGACAAGACAGTTACTGATATTATTATTGTATAATATATATATATATATATATATATATATATATATATATATATATATATATATATATACAGGGTGTATATTATGTCTGGAAACACCCAAATATATCCTTTAATAATTTAAATATAAATTTGAAACCTCTTACAATCGTGATAGAGATTGGGCATCTACTTTTTGGAACAATGTTTTGTTATGTCACACCAACGGGGGACGTCCTGCCGAGGGTATCGTGAATATTCTTAATGGAAGCCTATACCTTGTGATACATAATTTTAAAGGTAATAGCTTACTGAATTGAATGCCACAAACCGCATCTCAAGGGAATTATTCTATCAGAAAATAGAGCATTTTTAGTATTGAAAATTTACTGATGTTCAACAATGTAATTTTAACATGGTTCTTGCCACAAAATGTGTTACACTAATTTTTTAGCATTTTTTTAAATGTTCAATTAAATAAAACAAAAATTTCATTTTAAGCTGGTTCTATTACCACAAATTTGCCAGTTTTTATTACAGTACAATTATGGAAATACTTATGTTATTGATTTCTTATTACAAATAAAAAATAATGTATGCTGTTAGAAAAGTCTTACAACAAACGTTTTACCTGCATTTGGTGTCAAAGCAATTGTTCGAACTGTGTTCCTTCTAAGGTTTGACAATGAGCCAATCTTGTGTAAAATGATTCGACAGAGTTGCCTAACATTTCTTCAGTTATCAAAGCAATCTCCTCTATAATCCTGTTTCTTAGGTCTTCCAAATTATGAGGCTTTCTTCTATAAACATTGGATTTTAAATGACCCCATAGGAAATAATCGATTGGTGACAAATCCGGAGATCTTGGAGGCCATTCGATTTCTCCTCTTCGGCCAATCCATTTATGAGGAAACCTTAAATCCAAATACTCTCTTACCTGTCTCCCATAATGGGGTGGAGCACCATCCTGCTGAAACCATACATTATCAAAGTATTCTCCTGATGCAATTTGAATAGCTGGGATTATTTCATTTTGGAGCATATTGTAGTAAAGTTCGGCATTTAAATTTCCATTGATGAAAAAGGGTCCAACAATTTTGTTACCTAAAATTCCACATCATACGTTAAGTTTTTGTGGTTGCTGTGAATGGGACTCAGTAATCCAATGTGGGTTTTCACTAGCCCAGTAACGGCAATTGTGCCTGTTAACATTGCCATTTAGGAAAAAAGTTGCCTTATCAGAACATAGTATGTTGGTCAGAAAATCTCTATTGTCATCACATTTGCGCATCACAAGTTCACAAAACTCAACTCTTCTGTCGTAATCATCCTCACTTAACTGTTGGACTAAATGAACTTTAAATGGTTTGTATTTATTAATTTTCAAAATCTTACTCACAGACATAGGGTGCATATCATGTTGCTGTGCAGCTTTTCTGAGCGATGTATGTGGGTCTTCAATAAATGTTTGCAAAACATCTAGTGCATGTTCTTCATCTGTTGCAGATTGTATCCTACCCGACTTTGGCCGATTACGTACACTCCCTGTCATTTCAAAACGCTCAATAGTTTTTGATATTGTTGAAACACTTATGGGATTCCTTTCTGGGAAAGTGTCATTAAACAAATTACAAACTTCCCGATAAGATCTTTGACGATCGCCATATCCTCGCATCATCAACAGAGTAATTCGTTCTCTTTCAGACAATTCCATTAAAATGCCAAATAAAAACTGAACTACTGTAATTAGATAACTTGTTGACAGCAATGCTTCAGAGACACTGATTAACTCGACAGGAATGATATGACCTTTGTCCATTTGTAATTCCCAAGCTTAGACCTGTCTAGTGAAAGCTCCATGCTCAACAAACTGAAACCTGTAGACCAGATGATTAATAACACAATAATGTTTCTCATAGGCTAGTGACCTTTGTCTCTTTAAACCTTCCTGCTGACTGGAAAACACCAAGTACAGATTCATAAGTAATCAGAGAAAGTGACTCATAAGTTTTATTCATTGTAATAAAAACTGGTAAATTTGTACTAATGAAACCAGCTTAAAAATAAATTGTTTATTTTATTTTAATTGAACATTTAAAAAATGCTAAAAAATTAGTGTAACACATTTTGTGGCAAGAACCATGTTAAAATTACATTGTTGAACATCAGTAAATTTTCAATACTAAAAATGCTCTATTTTCTGATAGAATAATTCCTTTGAGATGCGGTTTGTGGCATTCAATTCAGTAAGCTATAACCTTTAAAATTATGTATCACAAGGTATAGGCTTCCATTAGGAATATTCACGATACCCTCGGCAGGACGTCCCCCGTTGGTGTGACATAACAAAACATTGTTCCAAAAAGTAGATGCCCAATCTCTATCACGATTGTAAGAGGTTTCAAATTTATATTTAAATTATTAAAGGATATATTTGGGTGTTTCCAGACATAATATACACCCTGTAAATATATATATATATTATATATATATATATATATATATATATATGTATATATATAAAATATATAAAAAGACGCCATGAAAACCCCAAAAGTTTAATAAAGTTATTTTCAAACAGAAATACATAAGTATGACAAAGTTTTTAGTCTCTTGTTAATCATGAAACATGTCATACAATTAACAAATAATAAAAATATTTTATCTGAGGCTACACGATTTAGTTTGTCACACGTTAAAATCCTGTATGATTGTTCTCATTTTTTACAAAAAATTATTTCCCGAGACCTTCTTCTTTGAAATTATAGAAATAACGTCTACAACATTATATTTACGAGTACCACTGAAAACATTCGGTCTGAAGATGATTTAGATGAAGAAAATATTGAGAAACTTTCCCGTAAAAATCTGAAAAATATTTGTAATACTTACGAAACGTAATCCAAAGTTGACGGACAATAAAGAGGTGTAATTTCATGTTGATCGTGCCCGAACTAAATATATTTTCTTAGAATAATAATATTAAATTGTATTTAAACCATTGGACATTGTTGTAAGCCATTGGTAAATCAAGAATTAGTTTTATATATTTCGCATAAACAATTAAAGATTTTCACAAGCTATGCAAATCTCAGTTTAAGATTGAATTACTAAATATAGTACACTCCATTGGATACAAATTGTATTTTAAATATGTTTTATTATTAAAGCATTAAAACACTTTCTTTACTGTCATGTTTCAGTAGTATATACGATTGTATTAAGATAATTTTTAACTACGTAACATAATTTGTAATAATATGTGACATGTAAGGCAAAACTTTAACGGCCTTTTTGTGTCAGAATACGTTCTGTACTATTTAGAGGGTGCGTCTTTAGGAAAGCGTCCTCATCTTGAGCCGTATAGACCTGTGAGCCGACCATTACGAATTATTTTACAAACTATATCGGAATTAAGTACTTCATTTGTACCATTTTGTACGCCAGAATAAAATTTTGTACCTATCATTAAAAAAAGTTATTAACCATTTAAAAGTCGGCTCACAGGTCTACGTTAAAAAAAACTGTCGTAAATTACAATAAACTATACCATATGTTTGTACCAGTTTTGTACCATTTTGTACCACCAATATTTATTTTATTACCAGTCAAATAACGGGCCAGGAAAATATTTAAGTTTTGTTAAACATGATGCAAAAGAATTAGACGTGCCGTTGCCCATGCACTGCTGGTTGCTGCTGATTAGTTGCAGTCGCGTGATGGACTTACCGCACTGTCACTTACTTGACGTGGTGTTACTTGCAGTTTAAGGTGATTTATTGTATTTTTATTTGTACGTGAACAATACTCTACCGGGTTGTGTAATATAAAGTACTATACATTTCCAGAAAATTGTGAAGTACAACAGTGGGTAGTTTTGATTGGAAAGTTCTTATGATTTATTTTGAACACTTAACAGACGACTGCTTTGTAATTTACCTAAACACTCTATTCTTAGCCAACATATTATAGAATCCTTAAACAAGATGTAGTCCATACAAGAGGAGACACATTGACTAACCATTGAAACCAATATAAGATATTACCATTGCAAAGGTAAGAAAAAGTAAATTAATTTATTTTAATCAGGGATATTCAGAATCAAGATATAAACTTTACATGATACAGAAATTGTAAGATAGACAAGCATTAATTGTTACGGTTATATTACATTACAAATGGTGTACTATCAGTTTATGAGCCGATCTTCAGCGGTATCGAGGAGCTAGTAAAAGTCCACTTCTGTCTGTCTTTTGGTCTCTATGACAGTCAGCTATATAATGTGAAATTATAGTCTTGTAAATTTAAATTTTATATGAAACTTCTTAAACATAACTTCTTATGAAAACACACAAAGCACACATGCGCACGCATGCATCCTAAGCCTGTTACGTGACACTTAATTGGTCTGACCTTGTAGTTAGTAGTAGTATATTGTGCTTGAATATTTTATCCACATAAATGTTTGGCAAGCAAAATTCAGATGAAAATCAACCTTCTCAATCAAAGTTTTAATTTCTCTTGGGATATAATAATTTATACTACATTACATAAACCTAGATGTTTCACCGCGTTGATAAAAATTATGACTGATTATCCTTTTCCCTGGAATTGGACACGAAGGTGCATTTAATCAGACGACTAACCTAGATCTATGGAATAAATTTAAAGAAAAGGAGATTACGAGATTGGATAACGTAGAGCACGAGACGAGTTCTCTCGCGACGTGTTTATTTAGGTGAAAATCTCCTAGTACAAAATAATTTGAATTTTTGTAAATATACAGGTAATAATATTAATTTATCAGGGGCAACCACGTCTTGAGGTTTTTTTCTATTCTAGAATTTGTATATTTACATTTCTATTAACATTAATCAGTTGTCCTTGATTATAAATTTGTAAATAGATATTTATTTAATAGACCTTTCATTGCTAGTTGAGTTTTTCACCTGTCCTTGTGATTAAAAATTTGGTATGGAAAAATAATATTCATAGAACATCTTTTTATTAAATGTACTACAAAGAATCCTGTTACAATACTATAGGTAGCATAGTTTTATTTTAGACTTTACCGTGTTTAAAAATGCTGCCATGGACAAACTATTCCTTTTCGTCAAATGCTAAATCTTTTCGCAGTTTTTTACTATATAGCATTACTATTATTCCTGTTTTACATAAAACTGCAACAAATTTCCACATTTATGCAATATCAAATGTAGGAGTTTGTTGGCAGAAGGCTATAGAGGCGGCAAGGTGACAGTCTACTAACCCTCCTGTAAACTTCGAACGGACTTCTCGAAACTCAAATTATGATCCATTTGGGAACCATCCTATAACTCGTGTACCGTTGCATTTGGCCATTAGAGATTTGTTATTGAGCAAAGAATATTGGGTAATTTAAAATTCATTAATATTGGCTATAGCTTGGTTCAGACTATCATAGTTGGGCGCACTTAACTGAAGCGAGACTAATTTTAATCATTAAAGTAATATATAGTTACGTCTATAAGAAAATATCCAAAGAGAATTCGCTAACAACGTGTGCTGTGGTCTAGTTAAATAAAACTACGTTCTTCATTAATATGTATTGAAAATATTAAAAATAACTTTGTATAAATATAAGGTACAATACAATAATCAAACAATTATTATACTGTATGTTATGAGGTTGACAGAGAATATTAAGAAAAAGGACGAAATCTTTACAGTGTGTGACATTGAAAAATTATTAACCGCGTGTAATAGCGTATTAAAATTAGCATGCATTACGTGAGAGTATTTTAATACTCACAACAGGCTAATCTTGTTTGCACCTGGGGTAAATCCGCCTTATTAAAGGTATTGCATTTTATGTTACATTGTATAATTATTAGAATTACTGCTTTCAATACAAACAAAATTGGGTTTTTATTGTAAGGAATACACATTTTGTTTTATACCTCATTAATTTATTATGCTATAATAACTATCTCATTAAAAAGTTTAAACACTTATATGTTTGCATTTCAGAAGACTTACCTTTTATAATAAATAGAATAGAAATAATTATAAACTTTCTTAAATACTTAAAAGTTAATAATGTTTGTATTTGTGTGAATAGTAATTACTTTTACAGTTTTATAGAAATAAAACTTTTTAACTCGGAAACACGTGCGTAGCTCATTTTAAAAATTAGCGAACGCCCATTTACTTTTTTACATACAAATTTTAATTAATATAATAATGAATCTCTTACCTTACCTTAAGATGAACTCTGCATTTCAGAAAATAACATATACATATAAACTATACAAATTTTAAAATGTCTATTCTTCTTATTAATAATAAACTATCATATAATGTAAATTTTACAATGAAAAGCCTCCCTTCATAAGGGAGTCAGTCGCCGGGAATTGTCTGTATTATATTCAGGGAAGACTTTGTATACTTAAGCAGTCTAAATGTAGTTAACATGAAACACCACTTGTGCTATTGAAAATTCGATGAAGTTTTAACTCTAGCAGTTTGAATTTTAAGGTATATATATGTATAGAAATATTTAAAAATTTTCCTCGTACAAAGGTAACATTTAAAATTAAATAGGCTGGATCATCTGCTTTCTCTTCTTCCTCTTCCAACTCAATTTTTCTTTTTCTTCTGTTAATTCTAGCTTCCTTTGTCATATTTTCAGCCGCTTTGTCCGCTTTTTTCTTCCGCGTAATATCCAAATCGCGAAGTGCACAAGCTGCTTTCTCACTCAAGTTCAGGCCCAGGCGTTTGTAAATATTTAACTTGCTGCAGTATCCATCATTAAAGTTTAAAACAGCATCATAAACTGCAAGTTGAAAAGTGTTCAGCCTTACAAAAACATTTTTAAGAATTTTCGACCACACAACATTATTGAAACTTTCATTCGAATTTTGATTTTTTTGATGAAGGCACTTTTTCAGAAGTTCAGGGTCAGCCAAATCTTTGAATATACTCTTTATGGTAACCATGACATCATAAGGTAATTGATTTTTATGAGTGTATGTGGTATTATTAGCTTGAGCTTTGTTATACCCGCACCAAGACTCATCTCCAACAGGACACAGATTATGTTGTGGTTGATCGTCTGTAGGGATTTTATGAAAAAATGTCGCCCATACATTTTTTTTTCATTTGTTCCAGATCTGACCCAGCCCTTTTGATAGCTAAACCATAGTATTCTTGCATTTTGTAAATTTCTTTATCGGTTAGTCGGTTCCTTCCACCCAAGCTTTTACCATCCGCTAACTTTGTCTTACCGCTTTTCTTTTTCAATGCTCGAAGCCGAGAACCCATTCTTTTTTTAACATGGTTGACGCACTCTAGTTTCTGTACAACCACATCATCTCCATAAGGTTTACTATCTGTTACCTTCTTGAAACCATTGCTGTCTCCATCTCCTAGGTAGGTTGTATACCGAACGCCTCGGTTAGTGGAATATTGAAACACCTCGAGCGCTCCAGCCACTTCCATCCCTCCGCTGGTTCCAGAATAATTTTTGGTGCAAATGTGTACAGGGATTTTGTCTTTGTCCTTAGCTGTTGTACATGTCTGACAGTATTTAGACATCACAGAAACATCCAGAATCTTTCCAGTGTCAAAAGAAGTAACACTTACGAATCCGTTCAGAGATAAGTGGCCCCTTCGCTGCCATTACCCATCTAAACATACAGCCAAGTCGGTTTTATTACTTTCTTTATTTTCATTGACTGCCTCCCTTGTAGCAACCTCCATACTTACCTTAGCAATTGCTTCAACAGTAGTTTTGAGCAGTTTAGTGTAGGTCTAAAACTTTTGTGGCGGTGGGGGCAGATTCATAAGTGCACAGAATATATCGCCTGCAGCTAGCCCACGTCCAATCGACCTCAGTGCGAATACTAACATAAGGTTTGTATTGTACTTTCAATTATTTATTTCAGAATTGTAGAAACTAGTGATATGAAAACAAAGGCCACATTCAAGTTCGACATTAGCAGCTAACCCATGTCTACTTTTGTCTGTGATACGCAGCTCGATGCAATTTACGCCATCGCAAGACTTGCATTTTGTGAAACTTTTGATTGCATCACTTAGTAAATCTAAGTCAAAAATAAAATTACCTTTTCCCTTGCACTCATACTTTACAGACTCACTAATAGGCCTTGATAATTTCTTAGATGATGGTTTAGGGTTATGTTCAGCACTTGTAAACTGATTCCCTCTGTATTTGGGTTTAGGCTTTGTTTTTAACGACACTCTTCTCGGCATTTTCACTTCACACAAACTATCACAACACTCCACTGCAAAATAAAATAACTATCTCGGATCTCAGTATAAAAACTGTTGAGAAAACAATATTTGTAAACAAAGATTGAAACTATAACAAAACAGAAAACCAATACACTTCACTTTGTTGGTTTACTGTCAGCTGATTGCAGAAACACTCTTTTATTTGGCCTTTGGTGTACCAAAATAACATAACACACACTGAAAGTTACTTGCAAGGTATACTATATGAATGTAAGCTTAGTTCATAAGCTCCCGCCCACGCGCAAAGGGTAAAAAATCTGACTTGACATGGCTTACAAAAATATTTATAGTAAGCTAAATAATCATCCCACGACATTGAACCTTATATTTTCTTAAAGAAGACATTCCAAGGAACAATTAAAAAAAATTAAAGTGAATTTGTAAAAATAAAAAAAAATGGCCTTCCCGCTCCTCTTAAGCAGTCTAAATGTAGTTAACATGAAACACCACTTGTGCTATTGAAAATTCGATGAAGTTTTAACTCTAGCAGTTTGAATTTTAAGGTATATATATATGTATAGAAATATTTAAAAATTTTCCTCGTACAAAGGTAACTTTTAAAATTCAATACATTTAATACAAAAATTATACTTTTTAAATTAATATATTTGTATTTTAAGATTCTATGCCTCCCACCTAAAGTTTCCATTAAACAAACATTGACGTATCAGAGGGTGTCAGAGCAAATACAGACGCGTCATTTTGACCGCAATGTGTCACAACTACTAAAATATTTACCCACCGGTTGCAATACAGATCAAAAGTCACGATACACTAGAACAGTCAAATATTCACCTCGTCTCTAGTTGAATATCTTACTCTATATTACACCTATTCATATCCAAATAAGATATAAAGTTTTTGTGTTTCTCATATATGTCAACATATAACATAATATATAACACAATATATAACAGAATATGTCAATATTTCTTATGTACCTAAGAACTAAATTATTCCTCTTATATAATTCCTCAGTTTTAGGTCTTTATTCATGAAAATCTGCATCTTTCCATCTCCCGCATGATAGAATTGTCTGCTCATTTTGCACTTTCTACTACAATGGCCACTAGAAAGCTAATATAGAACATTATAGAGGTTAATGTTCACACTGAAGATGGTTTATAACGAAACATGTGTCAGAAATAAAAAAAATTAAAACGTTTTTAGTTTACAATTTATTATTCTAACGTAAAGATAACCCTATATCGTGGAGTTCATAACATAACATATATATTAGTTTCCTAGTGGCCATTGTAGGATATGGTGTTTTTCGGCGTGATATTTATATATGTGTATAGTTTGACACTAAATAACGTGAGCTTTTGAAAACTATAACAAACTTAATGGATCCAGATTTAACCTTTTCTACAAGCATTGCTTGAACGAGTTCGTAAACCAACCTTAAGCAAAAAAATACTTTACGATGTCTAGATAGTGCCATGGAATGTTTTGAGAAATTTAATACCTTGTGTGATAATTGCCTCTCAGCTCTCGTAATGTAGTTTTAAATTAAATTTGGTAAGAAAATATTATTTATTCATAGCTTGAATTATTTTCCTACTCAAATTTTACCAATACAAATTTTAAGATTCCGCTCATTTTTATTTGTGCAAAGTTACCTAAATTATTTTCTAATTTCGGCAGAGAAAATAAAAATCTTTTAATAAATATTAGGTACTAAAATATATTTTAATGATGCGCTTTACTCATATCTTCTACTGCTTCAATATAGAGGCAGTTTAAACTTTACCTGCCTCTATAAAATGTTTAAACTTTATAGAGTTTAAACTTTACCAGAAGGAAAATGTATAGTTAAGTTTTTATGCATTTTAGAGTAAAAACAAAAAGTATTATATACTTTGAAGATGATTTTTAATAACATGTGGTCCTACGTGTTTTTCCTAGATCGTGGTCTTATGATGTTTTATCTACCATATAACTTTGCGGAAATAGCATGGGTTTATGAACATTATTACTAATTTTGTCCAGAGTAAATTTGTAACATATATATGTGCATTTGGACGTGTATTGGTTAAGTTCGTTATTTGGGCTTAATCAATAAACGTTTTAAGATTGCAGCCATTCATATTTGTGTAAATTTTTATCCTGGATATTTTACAGTGTAGTTAAGAATTTAAACTCTTTTAAAAGTAACAAGCTATTTCCAATATTATTTGTTCTTACTTGTTCTCGACAACGTTAAATACTTCAATATGGCAATCCTTTTAGGATTATACAAGTATAAAAACATAATTTCGGACTGATTGTATATAAGTCAAATCTCCGTTTTACATATACAATTATAAACTTTTTAAAATTTATTTCTCTAGGATTTCTCAACATTTGACAATATTGCAAATATATCATTATGTGATCCTTAAGAGTCATCGTAACATTAGTGTTGAGGGAATTAAATATATAATCTAATAATATTTCTTTACCTTGCCTTTTTTTAAATTAAATACCACACTTGGCCCACCTTTCTTTTCACTAAGCCGGTGGAGATATTTTATCATGATTTTGTGAGAGTTAAAATATAGACCCTGATTTTTAATCGTAAATTTCTACAAACTAAAGTAAGATAGTAAGAATGAGCAGATATCAAGCCAGCTTAACCACCCCTAACCAGCTACCACGGTGAACGAGACGGGGAAAACAAACCTGGAGCGAGGTACAGACCTAAGTCAAGACTGAGACGTGATGCTTGTAATATATTACACGTATACACATATTCTCAACTCCTTATAGGGTAAAGGGAATTTATAAAAAAATAATGTTTATTTAAGTATTAAATAGTATTTAGTTAGGTTTCTTGTTCCGTTAGTTTATATTTCTTAGTTCGCTTGACAATTATTGTAGAGTATTTCGTGACAGTTTTCTTTTCAAATATTCTTTCATTTATCACCACCAATTTTACTTTTAAGCAGAGCAGTCCTTGGACACTGTATATATATATATTATTCTTTGTTTGGTGGAGCGCTTCACCAATTCTAGGAATAAACAGGGTAGTCATTTGCCGCCACGTAAATACCTGTACTATTTTAATTTTTTTGGGGCGCTCGTACACCTTCACTAGTAGCAGAATTGTCCTCTGTCCTAGTACGTAAATATTGTAGGTACAGAGTTTTAGATACAGGTAGGTAACGCTGAGTATCTGTTAGTAGTATACTATTCCCTTTTTAATTATGTTACGGTCCTTTACTGGCCACTTTTATGAATATTGAGTCACTACTCACTTTGGAAAGTAGTACAGCACAAACCGTTCACGATTTATCTTGATCGATATCGTGTAACTATTATGAACAAAGTTAAAGACAGAGACTTTTTCTGAAGGTCTTCTTTAAATTTTTGAATTCTAAATTGTTTAAATGTCTTGAATATTTCTAAACCGACATAATTTAAATCGATGTCTTGAATGTTCCCAACTGTCAGCTATTCGTATAAATTGTGAAGGTACAGGAAAATTACGTTACGTTTTTATTAAAAAGTTGTTATTAGGAAAATATGATACTTTGTTTTGTTGGTTGCATATTATTCATAAAATTTGTGGAATTTTTTATCCATTTTTATAATGGTCGTAAGACACTATTTGTTTTTAATTACAGCATAGTCTATTAAATTACACTATTTAAATAAATAACAATAACATTAAATTATTTAAATTTACAGTAAGGAAATGATGACAGTCATCCGTTACAAACAAGGAAATATTCCTTATAATATTTCTCAACCAAATGTGGTTGTGAACCCTGAAGTCTTTATACCTTTGGTTTTCTGTAGTTTAGGTTATATTTAAATACAAGTAACAAAGAATTATTAAAATCTGAAATCAATACTAGCCATTTCCTGGATATATAAAAAAATTTGATCAGAAACTTTACGTTTATTACCATAAATTTGATTTTTTAGAAACGTTTAAATAAAGCCCCATGCAAACTGTTGAGTTTTTAAATATTATTAACAAAATTCCGAATTTTTATGTAAATATTAGACTACTAAAATAAAGGATATTTACCTTTATCTGTTTCGTATTTGTTAGCAATACTCAGTTAACACACACTGTGAGTGAGAAAAAAATATAACAGAGCTTATTGTAAGGAACAATACCTTCAGCAGCAAAACCGTAATGAGAAATAATTCAGATGATCAATACACTCTTTCCCATCCTAACTTCCACAGTCATATAATATTGTAACATCTGCCCGCCACTTGAATTTAGAGAAAGTGTGAAGTCTTAGATATTGTAGTAGTTAAATTGTCAAAGTATATCATTTTATATTATTGTATATTTAAATAGTAAAGTTTCCAATATATGTTTTAGCATCTGGTCTCTAAATATACGATATAAACTAATCGATGAACTAATGTATTAGAAATATCTAAATATTCAAATCAGTACTTATATTTTATATATGTTTTAGTATGATTCACAGTGAGAATAGTTTTACGGTAACACGAGTTTTTTTATTTGCCGTCGTTCGTTGATTCTAAATAGCACTAACACTACGTTTCTAGATTATCAAACTGATTTCTTGGACATACTACCACAACTTGTGACTTGGTATCTTATTACTTACATATATAAAGAAAAGCCTTTCCTTAAATATATACCACCTATTAAGGTTTAAATCAGGTTGCAACTATAGAAAGACTAACTTCCCGTTTTCAACAACAATTAAGTTTGACACACGTCTACCTCATCACTAGTAGTCACTTTTTAAATGAATTATTTTTAAAACCCACGTTTGAACATTTTTCTATCAGCACTTCGTCAGACGCTGCATTGGCACCGGAAACGACTCAAACTATAAATATAAAACAATAATACAATGTTTACGCTTTTCGATTGAGGAAGAATTTTGGGACTAATGTACGTATACCAGGCGTTTAAAGTATATTTTCTCAGAGCAATGATGTAAAATGTACTAGAGCCGTTGTTGTGGCAACGTTCTATACCATAGGAATAACTTTCACCGTATGATGATTACCACGGACAAATTGGATATTTGTCGAAAGTACCCTTCTTCGACCTAGTGTTTATATATTGTTTGATTGTGGCATCAAGGTTAACTCCACTGGGATATTTAAAATATAATCGACTGAACCAGAAATGTTTCCTCACACATCGAACCTAAAGCCAGGGAACTTTAGTTTTTGTACCCATTAACAGTGAACACTAATAGGCTATGTTCCTCAAAAACGTTTACTTCCGAACGTACGGATATCTCAAAAATTTAGTTACAGTGAGATCCGAATTATGGTTGTTTTTATTTTAATAATTGCTGTAAATATAAGCAATGACGTGCACTATTTTTTTGGAATAGTTTTACAGATTGATATCATAACAAGTAACGAATTTATTTTGTTACAAAATTATGATTTGTAATTATAATAGACAAAATTAAAATAGTGAAAAATTGTGTTGTAATTTATTTTGAAATCATATGTGTCAAAATATATTATTGTAAAAGCCATGTTTAAAAGTATACAATTGGACAAGCCATCTAAAGATCATTTTAACACAGGACATAAAACGTAGAACAAGAAGCTTCAAGGAAGGACAAAGGTCCGGGTGTGTCTTCTCTAACTGACAAGGTGTCATTAGTGATCGTTTCTTAATTGTCATGAGATAGGATTTCTTCTAAATATAATGATTTTATTTGGACACACTTCTGGGAACAATTATTTTTTTGTTGGCTTTCTTTCCAATAACTTGATTATTGGATTGTCGTGTATTTCATTTTACTTTCCACTATTACATTGATTTCATTTGTTGTTATGTAGCTTTTTTATTATACAATAAGTGTTATTGTTTCTCCTAGTTTTATTTCTATTGGGTTTAATGTTTTTAATAAATAATTTACTAAAATTGAGCACTTTCATCTTTTAAAAGTGAGTTTTCTTAGTTGATATTTTATTATTAACAGTACTAAAATAGGATACATTTGTCAATGATTATATCTTTTATGAAATCAAATCAATACCATACATATTTGTTTATGAACACACCTAATTTCCATTTTATAGTAATAGGATTATAACTTAATAATATTCCAATAAATTAGAATTACATTCCTCTGATAAAAACAATATGAATAATAGATCTTAATATCTCAAAAATTTTAATATAACCTTCAGACATTTTAAAAAGGCTTCCTAGTACATTCTGGACCTAGTAACACATTTAGACAGGAATTCATTGGCCAAGTAATCCTTATGCAAGCCATCCCCTTAAAACTCTATAGCCTAGAAGCTACTGTGATTTATTCCCCTTTTAGCCACCAAAGACGAGCTGAAATAGGGCAATTGATTTTAATATAGCTTAAAATGTCCAACGAATATGACTTTACCAATAACTTTTTGAAAGTCCACATCGAGTTTCCTAAAGTAGCGTTGAGAAAATTGAGGATTTAATTGTAATATTACATGAATATAAAACTTTTACATTTAGAAATTGTACATGAAAAGTAAAGATCCGCACAAGAATTTTAAGTTTAACATGCATTATTAAAAAAAGATTTTGTATTTCTAGGCAAACATAAGTAGACCTAGTAATGAATAATTTTGGTTATAAGTAAACATCAAGATCTCAATGTAGAAACTTTTGCAATGTGTAAATTGTCTAAAGCGATAGGCGTTTTGTACAATTTGTATGAGCATCGTATCAAGCTAATTGTTTGGGAAAGACCACAAACGTCCTTTACCGTATTCAAACCAGTACTTAAATTTCATTCACTTATAGGTAGTAGGTTAGTGGCTAATGTTTTGAAGCCAGATCGTGTCTCAGCGCACAATGAATATGACAGCTGGGTGAGTCCCGCAGGTGTCAAAGGATAGAACGAAGTCTTGGCTTTGAGAGACTTTTTACCTGCATTTCAGCAAGAAACTGCTTCGTACAAATAGTAATGTGTTACATTTTACCAGCTTCTTCTTATTGGAAACTAAATGCTTAATATATAATCAAACACTCCAATAAATGAAAGATTTTTATTTTGTGAGGCCTTTCGTGCTCAAAGAACACATCGTCAGACCCACATAACTGAAATAAAAGTAAATTAATAATAAAAACAATTTAGATTTAAATAAAAACATTATTTTCCAAGAATCTGGAATAGATATGTAGATGATATATTTGCTGTTTTTGACAAGAAACAAAATCTTCAAGATTTTATTATTTCGCTTAACTCATTTTACCCCTCGATAAAATTTACTTGTGAAATAGAACATAACAATCAACTCCCATTTCTAGATTTATTAATTACAAAAAATACAACTGGCCATTTTGAATTTGATATATATAGAAAATCAACACAAAACGACAGATTTATCCCATTTGATTCATTTCATCCCCCTTCACAAAAAAGAGCAGCTTTTCACAGTTTAATCCACAGGCTCTTACATACCCCTCTATCAATTGAAAATTATAAAAAGGAAGTAAAGAAAATTAAAGAAATTGCATTATTTAATGGTTACAAAATTGAAATGATTGACAACATGATAAAAAAGAAAAAGAAAATTATTGAAAGAAATTCTAGAACAACTCTCTATCAAACTAAATGCAAAGAACCTGAAAAATGGATATCTGTGTCTTACAACAATTTAACTACAGAAATTGCTAAAAGTTTTAAAAACACATGCCAGTATTAATGTATCCTCAAATTCCAAAATAAAACTAAAAAACATATTAGGAAATCCAAAGAATAAAATAGACGATGAAGAAAAATCTGGAATCTATCAAATTAATTGTGACAACTGTGATTTAAAATATATTGGCCAAACAAAAAGGAAAATAAAAAAGAGAGTAAAGGAACATAAAGCATGTCTGAAGTATCAGCAAGAAGAAAGATCGGCCATGGCGAAACATGCACTCCATACTGGACACTGCTTTTCACAAGTCAAATTATTAAAAGAAATCAATGACAACAAATTCCTCGATGCTTACGAAACTATTTTTATGCAGAAGAACCAAAATTATTTAGTAAATAATGAACCTGGACCTCTACAAAATTCACCGTTACTACCTTTAATCTAATTAAATATTAATTTTTATATATACAGTAGACATGCTTCCTGGCCTTTAAAATCTTATCTCTTTGTATTTTTTAAGACAAATGTTTTTATTTAAATCTAAATTGTTTTTATTATTAATTTACTTTTATTTCAGTAATGTGGGTCTGACGATGTGTTCTTTGAGCACGAAAGACCTCACAAAATAAAAATCTTTCATTTATTGGAGTGTTTGATTATATATTAAGCACATAGTAATGTGTTGTTGATGCTGCATGAAATACCTCCTGCCAATACTGTCAAGGTTTATAACCTAGAGGATACGCCTGGCAGCCTGTTCTTTTATGCAGGCATCAATAGCACTGTATCGTAACAGATACGTGGTCATGGTTCCATAAATAATGGCGACGAGACCAGGTGACGATAAACAGTTCAGGTCTGGAAGTTATGAATCCCTCTAGGTAGCGGTAGATGTTGTGGTGATCATTGACAGCGACGTCGCTCGTTCTCGCAATATGCACCTTGCAGTGTGGCTCTGAAGAACGCGATGATTTTTCCCAATCCAGATTCACGACGTGAAGAAGGGTCACTGAGGTCACAAGGCTAACTCGTTCCTCTACTAGTCCTGCAATGATGCAAGTGCGACAATAACCTAATATTGTAACTGTTTTAAAAGGAAGAGTTACCTATGGGTATTGTATCTCAAAACTTTATCTCCTGCTTGGGTTTGGTACAGAATGCTTTTTTTACGAGAGGTCTATTGGTTATGTTCCGGTTGTTGATAATTCTTCATTCATTGTGCAGATAATAAAGTCTGATAAAGTTACTTATAACTTTATCACAATTTACTTAATAGTTTCTTCAAAAGCAAAGATGTCCCTTAAGTTAAATCACTTTACAGGCAAGAAGATTTCTACTTCTGAAAAAGTTCATCCTCTTATTTTCATTAATAATTAGTAGTCGTTAGATTATGTTTGCCTCCGTCTGATTAACACTACAATCAATACTGATCTACTGTCCATATTGACTACTTACCTTCTGGTTAATATTGTAATCACCACTTACCTCCTGTCAATATTGGCTACCTTCCTACTGGTTAATACTGTAATCATCAGTATTACTTACACTTAATTCTAAACAGAATATTGTGCAATTATAAATGTTCAATTTTAAAATTAACTTTACTGGTTTACAGACTACTGGTAAACGGTAATACTATTTTGTATTTCACTAAGAAAATACATTTTAATAATATTATAATTGGGAAAGTGCCCTTAGTTGTTCCATTTGATTTCACGCGTAAAGTGTTAAGACATAAGACTATTTTACTGAAATTTTACATGGACATTATTATGGTTTCTGGGATGAATATATGCCTATTATAATTCCGAAAATACAATCCGGCTACGCTCTACTGGACTTTCAAGTAGCGTAACTTACTCTTTTACTCTCCATTTGGGAAATAGTATTTAAAGACCCTGTTAAATTTATCAACTGTTTTGTGTAAACATTGTTTTTTTATATTATATTTGTTTAAATTTGTATTAATAAATTGTTATCAAATATTAAGGAATAGATTTAAAAGATTACTTTTAATATGCATTTAAAGACTTATAATTTTAAAACCCAAATATATACATATTATATTATGTTAAGGCAAACCCATCATTTTGTGTAGTCTTTATATTACTAACGACCCATATATCTGTTAATGCTCATTACAATGTTCATTTCTAACTAAAAAATGTATATGATTATTTAAGAGACTTATAATCCGTTTAATTTTTTGAGTAAATTTTTATATCGTTTTCCAGATTTGGTAAACTTCCAAAAGTTAATTTTATTGTTTTATTCTTACATTTTAAGTTAAAACGCGTATTTTGACAGGTAATATTGTAAATTGTATGTTTGTAACGGTTTGTTTTAAAAGTTTCATTTGGTTTTACAAAGTAAATCCGCATTGGTTTATCACAAAATCTATACTCCGTTCTTATGAACTAGTAACATAATCGGTTAAATTTTATAACAAAGTGGAATAGTTGATTTGCTCACTTAACTATTAAGAAATCAAAATCTTTTTGGTAGGAATTATAAAAATGAAATAATATTGTATATTATAAAGGCTATTTGTACACTCTTGTAATTATTACAAGTTTTTATGCAAGAACAAATTATAATTTAAAAATAATAAAATATATAATATACATAGAGTTCATAGTTATAAATATACCGTTTAATAGGTATTACTTCATTATTTTCGAGATTAAAAAAGGCTACAAGTAAATAAAATAAAGGATGGAAAATTAGATACCTCAGATTACAATATTACCGCTTTTAAGGGACATGTTAAACTGCACCCCCCACACCCACCAATAACCTGAGTGTTGTGAAAGGGAATTACGTGTAGTCTGTTGTGCCGGAAGTGTATTGTAGCAAACTGTAACATTACAGTTATTACTGATGTGGTAGGGGCACGGCTGTTTAAAACTGACTAGAATATATAACATCACAATAATTGCTGCTTATTTGCCAATATATTTATTTTTTACTAACAGAACATTAGTAAACCTATGCCACATGAGTGAATTTGTTTAAATTAACGAAATTAGTTCTAAATTATATTAAAAATAAAAACACACAATATAGTTCTATTATACAAAGGTTATGATCTTAATAATAGTTGGGATGGATGCCTAATGAAAGAATACAGTTTCATCTAAAAAGTTTAGGATTACTCTGATGTATCCTGCAATGTTAAATTGATGTATATTAGTCCTTAAAATTATTATGTTATACCCCATTCAAAAATTATTTTTTTAGGTTTCATCACATTAGATCTATATAGAATAGAGCGCACTTGAAGTACTTGCCTTTCTTTTTATTAAGAGTACTGGTATGTAGAATACTAGTGGATTTTTTGAATAACCTGAGTATTTAATAGCAATATTACGAAACAAAGCTTGATTTTAGATAACATTTTTCTGTTGAGTGATGTACAATAGAATAAAAACATGTATTTATGTTAACGCTGTGAATGAAGTGTTCCAATGGCTTCGTAAAATTTAACAGTGTTCAAGGAATTCTATTCTTTTTTACCCTGATAATATAATATAAAGTTATTGTATTTTTGTGGGAAAAATAGTAGCTTTCTTTTGTAAGTATTAGATAGAAATGGTGGGTTCCACTGATTGAAATATATTTTTGTTGTCGCAGTCTTTAGATTAGCCTAAACTAACTTTCGGAGTCCAGTACTGTTGTCCTGCCCTTGAACACGCATAGGCCACCAAGTTACAAAGAAATCGAGTCACATGGTTCTTATTAAATTAAAAAATGAATTATTCTTGTTTAAATAACGGAAGTAATAATAGAGTATTGATAGATTTAATATCAATTTGCAAAAATAAAAACCGAGCACTTTTCCACTAAAAAAACTAAATAACTTGAACTTGATTAATTTAATATTTAACGTTCTCAAAGAATATGCTTTTTATTATGATCGCAACTGAGCAATAGAGTTTAACTGCAATATGGATTTTTATGCACTTAGTTGACAGATTTTTGTGCTTCTACTAGAAGGTTAATAACTATATTAAAGCTATTTCATGACTATGACAGGTTTAATAGCATAGCCAGATACTGACGTAGGATAGCCAGATTACACGAATGGGTATCTAAACCGTATATATGGCGTTATTAGAACAGATTATTGCTCCCTTTAAGAAAATTAGATTGATTAAAAACAACTATCGTTGGACATATTGATTTAGAGATCAGATTGCTTTTATCTAACAGAAGGAAGTCAAAAGTCAATTAATTTTCATTTCAAAGAAAATGTTATTTACTTTCACGAGAGGTAATTGAACAAATATCGAGAATTTAGTTTAGGCATAGAGACAGACAGGTAGTGGTCTTGGTCATTATAGTTAGCCCGAGCCATATTCTAAACTGAACAACAAATCCGGATGTCTGCATATTGTTGAGACACTATTTGTCACAAGTGCCTTTCTTCTGTTTCATAGTCATTTTCCTGCCCTACTTCCTCTTACTTCCTTTATCCATCTTAGTATTTTAATGTACAATCATGTATGTTCAGATTCTAACGATAGGTTATAATAAGCAAGTGTGGCCTCAACCGAATTTGGAGCCTCCGTTGGGGAATCCATAAGTATTTAATTTTCTGTGAGTACATAATGCAGCATACAATTTTAAATGCAGATAAATAAATTGTGGTGCTTTGATGTTCTTTATGAAGATGCGTCATGAGAATTATTTCGTACTATTGGTCACCTTGTACCTGTGTACTTTAAAAATTATTAACAGCAAGAAATGTCGGTACCTAATTAATTAGAGTAAAATGATATTTATTGCTAATAAAAGAACCAACATATAGTTACAAAGTTTTAATTTTAATATACATAATTTACTAAAATATACTATACCATTTTTACCAATGTTGTTACCAAAGGAGCGTAACAAAGTTTATGTATTATAGTAGAAGATTTACTTCACTTGCAAAGACAATTTCTATTATAGAAAAATGACTTTCCGTAGTTTTCATTAATACTTAGTAGTCGCTTCATTATGTTTGTCACTTTTTGATTAACACTGCAATCACTATATACCACTTTTTAATATTGGCATGATTCTAGTCACCTCAATAAAAATTTACTTTCTTAGAACCAATATTAAAAAGCGTTTATTGAAACTTGCAGAGCCTTACAAGTTGCCTATTCCAAACTACTTTTAGATAAGTAGTTATGAGGATATTTCTCCTTTTTTTGAGGATTCTCTCTTCTTCAAGAAAAATTACACAATATTATAAAAGAAATGATTTTAAATAAATTTATTGATACTAAACTTTTAATATATTACTCCAAAACATTGCCGTTTTATAAGACAATAACCACTAAATTATTCAATAACAGTAAGTCTGTTTAGTTATGAGTTGTTATAGTCTGCACAATATAGATAGGAAATAATGAACAAATTTTAAATTTCGATCAATATTATCCAAATATTTATGAACAATTCAATTTTACGCCACACGCGCTAATCATTAGCAACTAAAACATAGATATAAGATTCAATAAAATATTTAATATTATGCGACGCAGCTTGTACGCCTTAAGCAAATTCTGAACAAAGGATTTATTTACTGACACCTTGTTTCTGTTTCACAAAGGAAAGTAATGGTTATTTTATTAATGATATTGCTGTTTAGTAACATGTACCCAAATGTTTCTTCCTTGTATTGTTGTACACCTTATGAGATAATGAGAATAACTATTCCTCTTTATTACACTATAATTTGAATTATATGTGTCTCTGATGTAGAAAAGATGCAAAGAGTTCATTTTGAACTTCTTCATCGTGACCTTTTTGGATCTCTTTAAACGAACATGACTTTAGATTCTAGAAATAAAGTCGATGGCAGTGACAGGACACCGAACTAAGAAGAAGGTAATCTAGAGCTAAATGAAACATTCACTTGGAATTAAAACTTCTCGTTATAACTAAGATACAACACCCGGTCGCTCCACCGTGCATATAGATCTTGTAGGAAATCGTATTGCATTCTATTGTGCACCAGAGAAGACAAAGGTCTTACCACCTCACCTAGAGTTTGTAGTCTTGTTGTTTCTAACGTCGAAAAGATATAAGCAGTTCATTTTGAACTTCTTTTATTCCAAATTATTTTGGATCTCTTCAGATGAACAATGCTCCAGAAAAATAAAATCAAGTCTATTGCAGCGTCAGATTTCAGTCTGACCTAAGAGGATAGTGAACTGGAGCTAAATTAAAGCATTACATTAAACTACAATAAGTACGTAAACAAATGGCTTTAATTTTTTAACAGACTACTTGGGACTATTTGGGCATTGAGTTATCGGTTATATGTGCCAAAACAACCTTCAGAGATATAAAGTTTAAAACAATTTTACATAAAATTAAAAAGTCAAATAAATAATAAACACAATTATTGCATAACCTCATAACTTGGAGTATTGTATAAATAATTATATAAAATATCTATTAATTGGATTGTTTCTTATCGCAAATAGTTAAAGTAACATTAAAATATTATGAAAAACTTGCAATGTCCGTTTGGTTTTATTTTTTATTAAACACTGAAAAAAGAAGAATAATACGCCGTTATGTACAGTAAGACATAATATGATATATCTCATCTTAATACTAGTACTGAGTTCAGGAGAAATACATATTTTCTGTTACATTTTTAAAGGTAGTAATAAACTTTAAGTATAACACTAGTTTCTGGAGCACAAATGTATACGAGGATAGTATATAGCTTTATAGGATAGTATATCTGCAGTAGTAATACTATTATCTTAACTATAACTTTATGGAATCCCATTAATGTTATAAAGAAACGCAAGTAGTAATAAAGTGCTAATTGCATGAGAGAAAAGGTATCGAAAAGCATTTTATCGGTACGGCTTGACCAGAGACATGTAGGGTAATAAGGGTTTAAACATTTCCGACATTTGAGTCATATAAGCTTTGTAACGTAACGAAAGCAAGAGTGGTAATTAAAATAACAATACATATTGTATAAAATTTATGGTCAAACGGATATCCTATTAATCTAGATTATTTCCAAAGATGGACGGTATCATAAATGCAGAGTATTTTACTAGACAATTATTGTCTTTGTTTTTAGCTCGACGTATTTTTATATAAATTAATAAGAAATAATAAAAACAACTTTCGAACGTGCTCTTCCATTGGTGAATGAATTTAACAAAGTTTAATGAAAGGTTCATCTTATAATTTAAAATTAACATTTGATAATTTCTCAGTAACATAAAAACATGACGATTTATTTTGGATCACTTTCCAAAAAATTACATAATAGACAACGGATATTTGCAATGAACTTAGAGATTCTTTAATTTTATTCTTAGAAGAATCCTAAGCCTGTAGAAACAAGTTTTTAGGCTGTATAATATTTGCAATATGTAAGGTTAAATTACGGTTTAGTTTCACTATTTATAATAAGGCTCATTGCTATTATTTAAAATTGTTAAAGAAACTCCATTTAAAATCAGTGAGCCTGTTTTATGTACTTTAATCCTTTCATCCGATGGGTCATTCCCATTGGTTGAATCATTGCGTAGTCGCTCGCTCTCTGTCTGTGTGATAGCGTAGGTGAAAGCTCGCCCGTATAGTGCCGTCCTGGAACTCGCCGCAGTTATGAACTAGCAGAAGTGGTTTCAGATATTCTTTAAAAACCATAAATGCAAAGGTGTAGGGTTAAAGAGATAATTTTAGTTTACAGAGTTTTCTTACTGCCAAAGGAAATATGAAGGAGAAAACTTATTCCTTCAATTTATTGTTAGAGACTTGTATTACTCCTTACGTTCTTTCAAAGATGCATGGCTTAAATAGTGGTTATTATCAATTTATGAGGGCTACTAATTTAATCCAGGCCTTAAGACTAATCCTTGACTAGGTTATCGTAAAAATATAAATGATTATCATGAACACAAATATTATAAATAAGTGTTAAAATATATATCAAGTAACTGTGTAATGTATATGACTTTCAAACCATTATTATTCTTATCAAAAACCTTTATTTATTATTATATAATCCATATTAAAATATTTGATATAAATTTATACAATATAAAATATATGACGATTTCAATAACGCATTTATTATTTTATGATTATATTTGATCTAATATTTACAAATGTTAGGTAGAAATTAATAGTGAAATGTTTTAACTTAAGATTTTCTTATTCATATAATGGTTATTAACCATTAAATCACTATAAACTAAGCAGTAAAGCAATATGTATAGGTAACAAGACTAGGCAGGTGATGTAGTAAACTCGATATAAAAAACATTGATGTAAATAATACTATTTTATCAAAGGAAACCATTAGAGTATACTGCATAGTTGTAATAAAGGTTATATTTCCAAAAGTTGTTTCTTAAAAAAAATTAACTTAACAGCGATATAATTCGCTATAATGTTCAGGTCATAACGTTCTAATGGATGGACACTAATGGAAGGTCATTTCGTGAGCAAGAGTATAATAAACTTGAAGGTAACACAACATCTGCCTGCTCTCGCACCTGAACAAATTTCTTGAGACCGTAATTAGGCCATGTTCACAAACTTACAATGTAACGAAAACAACTCCGTGTTTCTTATCACATTACAATCATTATATGAAGGCGTTGGTTAATAAATTCAAGAAGCAGTAACATCTTCTTCATCGTAATAATAATAACAACAAAAATATACGGCGATGTGACAGATACGGCCAAATAAAAAATAAATGATTTGTAAAAAGTAAGGGCTCTGTGGTGTAATGGTGGCAAATTCTCCCAGCAAGTGAGGGATACGGGTTCGAGTCCCAGCAGATAAAGTAAATTTCGTGATTCAATGTTTATAGAAATAATATATTATATATAAATTATACATAGCCTCGAGTACTCTTATTTAATATTGTACCTTTTGCAAAGCATTTCAGGATTCAATATTTAATATTTTACGAAATCTTTAGTTGAATTAAGAACTAAACACACATAATGAATAATGTTTAGATACTTAACTAAATACATTCATGATTGTTCGTAAAAACTGTAATATTAAAGGAATGAAATTATAGGCTCGTTTTAAATAAACTACTTACCATAGTGAAATTAAAATATATAAATTAGAATTTTAACTAGTTGACTAGGAATTGAAACAATTCCTTTTTGACTAAGGATATTAACATAATAAATAATTTACACTTACTCAAAACAGAGACAGAACATAAGGCACAAAAACAATGCCAGCACTTTCTTTATATATATATATATATATATATATATTATATATATATATATATATATATATATATATATATATATATATATACAGGGTGTCAATTAAGTCTGGAACCCTTTTTAATTTTTGAACCATAATAGAAAGAAATACCAAAGTTCACACGTGCCAAAACACGATAAATACCGATGTTTTTGACGTGACAACGTCTTAAATTAGGTTGCGGCTCGGAGTCACTCATGAAAAAGTGTAACGCCCGGTAACGTTACGATGCCCGTCCAGTGGGTCCGCCGCACGGGATCCGACGGGATAAAGCAGATAACTGTGGGTCCGCCGCACGGGATAAAGCAGATAACTATGTTTATTCGTGAAAATGTGGAGTGCTTAGATTCGTCATTTACAACAACTACAACAATAAAGGTACATAATTGTACACTGATATTTCATTATCGTAAACTATGATTGAATGATTAATTGTTAGATTGACACACAAGTTGAGAAACTGAGTTTATAGGTTATGTCATACTATTGACAAATGTTGATAGTGTTAAGTAAATTATTAGTTTAAATCACTCTGCAATCAATCGTAATTCAGTCGATTGAGAAGAAACAGCGCGTATTGCTAGTCAAACATTAAAAATAACAAATTATAACCACTAACCTGTCATAACAGTGCGACTAAACAAACGAACTAAACCGACCAATCACCACGCGCGGAGTTAGAATTTAACTGTGTTTAGCAAGAATTTCAAATTCCAATTTTAGTAAATGTTTTATTCAACTTTACCATTTACAATAACAAATTTTAATTAATTTCAAATTATGTACAATGTTTTAGTAAACAAAATATATTTCTATAGTTAAAATTTATGCAATTCTTATTTTCATTCAATTCCTTGTTCCTATTGTGCAATTTAATAATATTCATATCAATAAATACTCTACCGAGAAAAAGACGTTGTCATGTAAAATCTTCGCCCGTAAAACCGACTTTACAGGCAACCATAATTTTTTTTTAGTTTTATTTATTGTGTTATAAATTTATGACATAATTTGCTAATTAAAAAAATTCTGTGAAAACACATTGGTTAGTAGAGTGAAACGCCGCCAACCGCATAAGAATACGACGATCCAGTCAGAAATGGCAGCGCATAATGTACTTCACAATGTGTACCGAAAACAACCCGCCATTTCTGATTGTATAAACCTTTTGAGATGTGGTTTGCGGAATTCAACTCTACTAAGTGAGCTCTTTCAAATGAGGTATCACTCGACCCATGCTTCAATTTAAGATTTCCATGTTTTCCTCTGTGGGCCGCCCCCCATGGTTGGCATGTCATGATAATAGCAAGGAAAAATAGTTTACATAGCCATATAACACTGTGCAAAGTTTATAGATGTTATCTCCTATGGTTTTTAAAATATTAAGCCGTACCCATACTTTTCAAACACCCTGTATATATATATATATATATATATATATATATTATATATATATATATATATATATATATTAATCACAGTGTTGAATAGAAGAAAACAAAAGAACTATTTTTCACTTCTATATATCGGGGGATTTTATACCCCCGTCTTCAGGAAGTTTTAAATAAAAATGAATACAAAACTATAACATGTAAACAAGAATTAATAAAACATAATTGTAAACACAGTGCATAACATTTGATAAAGTCCAGCTGATGTGAAATTTTTCTAATTCAATCTTGTTGGAACAGTTGATTTTTAAAAAGGGTGGAATACATCTAGTAATGTACGGCAAATTTTGAATGTTATAAAATTATTTAAAAATTTATCTCAAATTTAGACCAAATGGATTTTTTTGTCTTCAACATAATTTGATGAGCTTGCTCCATGTGCTTTAATTTTAATCTGTTGTAGTTTTCATCAGGGCATTGTGGTAGTTGGTGTATTCCTTTTAATTTAAAACACTTAAATTTTGTCTTGTTTGTGTTCTAGACAATGTGTTTCCAATCGTTTATCTTCATCTTTATGGAAAATGTCAAATCTATGCCCTGTCATACTGATTCTTAAATGGTTGGATGTTTGGCCAATATATTGTTTGGAGCAAAACTTACAATTAATTTGGTATATTACATTTTTTTAATTACAGTCAATTTTGCCAATTATAGGATAGGTCATTCCGGAACTACTCCAATTGAATTCTCTTGAAGAACTCATAATTTTACATGTTCCACATCGTGATTATTTACATAGATCACATCCATTTCTTGTATAGTAGATAGATTTTGGAACTAGTGTGTTAACAAGCTTGTTTTTCAAATTTGGAGGTCTTCAAAAAATTACTCGAGGTGCTTTTGAAATAAAATTTGAAGTGTCAGGGGAACTTTGAAGAATTGAGTAATAATAAATTTAGGTTCTTTTGAATAATCATATGAATTTTCTTGATATTTCGGTTTATTAATTTGATTTTTTACAATTTTTTTGGGGTAATCCAAATATTTGATGGTTTTACCCAATTTTTCAATGTGGTTTAAGAAATCAGATTGGCTGCTGCATAGTTTCTTTGCTCTTACTGACAAACATTTGGAATGGATTTTTTGACGTACATTGGGTGACAGATGGAGAAATGTAGGTAATTCATAGTGTTAGTCTCTTTTATGTGTAATTTAGTTTGGAGAAATCCAGATTTAATAAAAACATCTAAATCTACAAACGTGACTTTAGATTTAGAATATATCCATGAAAATTTTAAAGAAGAGAAATCTTGAAGATCATTATGAAGTTGTGTTAATGAATCGACTCCATGATCCCAGATGAAAAAAATATCATCAATATAACGTAGCCATTTGAAAGGTATTAAGTGTTGTGTATCTAAAAATTCTTTTTCAAATAATCCCATAAATAGACTTGCGTAAGATGGGGCCATTCTAGTTCCCATTGCAGTACCAGAAGTTTGTATATAATTTTGGTTATTGAATTTAAATATATTTATTTAATATATATATTAAATATATTAAATAAGTACAAGTTTACTAATATGAATCTATATGCCTTGATTATGTTTGGCTCGAGAAATCGTTTTATTTTTATTAATCAAAACCTTATTTTATAACACTAAGTCGCTATGACAATTCAAGATTGGGTCAAGTATACTAGTTTACACCACACCACACTTTACTGGTTAATATAGTTATGCAAAAATTCAGGAAAGTGACCTTATACTTAGTAACCGTAAGAAGTTAAATTTCTTTCTCTAATTTGCATACTCGCGTTGCTTTTTGTGATGCTTTGTAATTCTAAGTAAACTCTAATTCAAAATTTGCATAATTGTTTTACTTGAATAATGTTTATTTTTCTGGCTACTGTAATCTCTTTCGACTATTTGTAAAGTTAACTGCTAATAAAGTTAAAATTACTACCTTTATATTAACGATCTTATACTTTACCAGTTAACCGTTTCTAACGGAATATAGCAACATTCTATACAATAATTACACTTGCCTTCACTTTACAAATACCTGTAAGAGTTACACTAATGCAGTAGTTATAAAAAACTGTGAAATTTAGTTTCCCATCTTTTCTACATCTTGGTTGTGTTTTTCTTATACAATTATAGAAGCTCTCATAAAATAGTGCAAGGTTGAGAAAAATAACGTGAATTGTATAGTTTTGGTGAGGATATGAAATGTCTTAAAGTACTATATTAAGTACTGGCATAGTATATTTTAGTACCAAGGTTATTGATTACATATAAAGACATAACAGTTAGCAGTGTACATATATTCACTACGGCCGAAAATTTTTTAATTTTTTCATTTACTAAATTAAGTGTTTGGGATATAAAAAAAAATATTTTATATAAGTATGATCAACTTTTTAATGCTTCTAAGGCCTCTTATATAATTACGTCTAGCCTACAAATGCTTATTCTTCAAATAGAATTTACACTTAATGTAAATGAAATACATCTAAGGAAATTATAAAGAACTTTAAAAAAAACAAGAGTACAAATAACATTTAAAACCACCCTAGAGACATTCAATCTATATATATATATATATATATATATATATATATATATATATATATATATATATATATATAATTAAATGAAGCTAAGAAAACTCATAATAAACTGAAAACATTACTAGCACCGTTTCTGGAGTCACACGAGGTTCAGATAGGGTACGTGCTATATCAACAACTAGTCCGGATGCTATTAAAAATTTTAAGAATTAGTATTTGGCAAACTTCTAGCCAAGCCCCCTCAGTGGTAACAAATAATAAATCTGTATAAAGCAATTTAGAAGTATCCAACAAGATACCGCATAACCAAACAGTTATTTTGTAGACGAATATACAATTAGACGAGCGGAAAAACTGGAGATTAGCCATTGAACAAAAAAAGCAATGCAATGGTTGCTTTAATTGACAGGGAAATTTAGATCGAGTTTTAGTGGTGTAGGAGCTTTTCCATGTAGAGTTATTACACATTAAAAATGATAGACGGATTGTATACCGCCCCACCACTTCCATGTGAGCTCGTAGAGCTATTGTTAAATGAGGGATCAACTAATATATATTCCGTTAGATAATTTTCAAATGAGTATTAACATAGACAAACATGTAGAATTATATTTTTTTTTTATTGTAAGAATATACCACTATATCACGAATGTAAAAATTTGAATAAAATAACACATGGTGGTTTACCATGTAAAGGGATATTTTTCGTAAAATGGAGCAAATTCTAAGTCATGATCAAATTTTCATAACTCTATGACTTTTAAAAATCGTAAATATGTTTAAAATTACAAAAAATTATGTAAGTTTATAAGAACTTCTGTATTAACACTAATGAGAGCTAAGTTAATCCACCATAGTGTTAGTTAAAAATTTTAAAAATATAGCTCTTTAAGATACATATGCTTCGAATCAGACAAACAAATCTAACAGAATACTGTTATCACTAGTTATTTAAAACTTTGATAGTTTGTAACCTTATCTACATCATACTCTACTTTTACTTACGTGTTTAAACTGCGTTTTATCGTTCCTGTAATGGCGCCTATGTAATTATTTTAACCAGAGTCACATTTTCAAAGACATATATCATTAGATTATTTGTTCTAGATTGATAATTTATATTACACATTAGTTTAATATATAGACTGAAAAATATTTCAAAAACTTCATGAGCGTATATATCCCTAAAATTTTTAATTTTAAGACCTGATAATAGTCTCAAAAAGTACCTACGTATAGGATAAAAAATAAAACAAATTATTTCAATATGATTTTATTCCAGTTTATTCCTTAGAACACGTTTAAAAAGCTTAGTTTGTATACAGTAGCTAATAATTCAAAGTTCTTCAGTAAATAAATACTTTGAATTCTTGTTAATCCAGAAATGACAATTTCCGGTGTATTTGATATTTTACTTTAAATTATACAAGGTAATGAAAGATAACTTAAAATTTTATGAAATGTGTTGTATTTATATGAAAACAATATCAAATATATTTTTATACTGAAAAAAGAGATTTTAAACAAACATGTTCAGGAGCATTAAAGTTACTTTGAGTATTTGTATTTTACAATTTATTTAATTATTTTGTTGAAACATTTATGTGCAATATATTATTTATTACATATATTTAAATCTTCCGATAGAGGAGATATGCAACGTAAATAACACTATATGTTTACACATTGTATATAAGAATATGTGTGGCCAACACTGACAGCCCACGTCATGTTTTAATCTTACAGACCTTGTTAGACTATTTTATCAGTCACCAAGTTACTATACTAATTCATTAATATTTCATTAGCTAGAATAATAGCTGAATTTTATAGTTTTATTATGCTCTATCGTGTATATTATCCGATAGAAATTTAAAATTTTAATATTGGTAACTGTACAATATTTCGTTGCAAATAAAACTTTGTCATAATGAAAAATATCAAAGGAAATTGTATTAAAATAATAAAACAAAAGAAGAATTGCCACGTAACAAAAGTTTAAACTTAAATGAAAAATATGTCGAATTTTTATTTGTTATTTTCTAATAAAATAAATATAGCGCAATTATAAACTTTGATGGTTTCAATAGATAACTATATGAACAAGACTCGTATACAAGACCGGTATTTTACCTTCTGATCACAATGTGAAAGATACTGTAAAATCCATAATAATTGAATGGTAAAAAGAAAGGCTCTGGTGTGTGTGTGTATATATATATATATATATATATATATATATATATATATATATAAGTAGATAGTAATATGGCGGTTCTAGCGCACTTTCGGAGCCAACAGAAAATCAAGGGAAAATACTGTTTAAAGGACAATAAACGAATCTGTAACTCACGAATGAAAAATTAACCGAATCTATAGCTGTTTGCTTCTACTTTCTTGAATCAATCTATCGGAAATGTCTGCTACGACGAAAAATTAAAACTTATAAACGGAAATGATGGAATTTGCTAACAATCACTCGAGAAGTCGGGGAGAATGTGAGTAAAACCACATTCTTTTCACGAGGTTCATTATTTATCTTTTCCAAGTGTACTATAAAATCATCGAGGATTTCTGGCTTAAAATCATAATCAAATTCAATATCCAAATAGTGAAAGATTATAGGTAAAATCTTCTCATAATAAACGTGTGTATCGATACCTACAAACCTAATGTATTCTTTGAAAAGGAAAATAATTTTTTCAAGGGTTATGAGAGATAAGTAAAAATTTTTATTCTGTTTTCTATATTCTGTAACAAATTTTGTTTGTTTTTTACCTCCGTATTGTAATTTTGTAAGCAGATTATTCAAATGTGTTAGTTTATTTCGAAATTTCCTAGGTTTAGGTCTTTCGTACAAAATTAAATTACAATCTCTACAAACTAAATATTTTTTATCAATAATTTCTCCTCTATTATAACACTTGTAACAGTTGGCATTATACTCTTCCATTTAAACAAAAAGATTTTTTTATAAATGGAGATTATGGAACTAAGTCTGCCGAGATATAAATTTTTCAACGCAAATGTTTGTGTTTACATTTCTACAACAGAGATAAATAGAAATAATTTCATTCTATTGTACAACTATTTAGGATATTTTGTCTATGACTACAAAGATTATTCCGGAAGAAATCGAGATTTTTCATCAGCGAAAGAGTATATTTTTGAAGTTTTAGAAGGAATGAAAGAGAATAATATGAACATAATCAATTATTGTAAAAGACAAAATGAATGATTGTGTCTTTGGTGTAGTGTTGTTAGTGTGCGTGTTTGCGCTATGGGAATCACATCACATTCAACTTCTACGGTGTCTATTGTTTAGAGACTTGGCCCTGCACTGCTACTGTCCAACCAAGTTAATGGCTAGGAGCTGTAATTCGGGTCTTAGACTCTGGAATTTTTTTGTTCCCAAGTCTCATTTTTTCTTTGGTAACTACTGTGTAGAAGTTGATGGAGAGATTCAATTAGGGAATTTGTGTCGGGTGTTTTGTAAGTGTAATGTTGTATTAATGAACGATGTGAGAATGTAATGAACGAATTAAGGAAGAGAAGGAATTAAGTAATGAAGTGGAAAGGTGAGGAAGCAAATGGCGCGCCAACCACAGTTGTCATTACTCGGCTTGTTCTATAGTCATTACACTATGGCCACTCGTGTAAAGACTTGTCCCCAACCACTGAACGACAACCATGTCTTCCTCAATAAAAAGCGCGCCTGAAGCTCTGGGATTTGAACCCAGAACCTCAGGCTTTGAAGGCAAGCGTCTTACCAACTGAGCTACGGAGAGTCTCGAAAGTTATAAGCTATATCTCTGCTATATAAGTTGTTCAATTAGGAGTGCTAGTTTACAAATTTATTAATAATTTTATATTTAAAAAACCACTCAACCGATTTTAATGAAATTTGGTACACATATAGTAAATACTTAACTCTTTCGACTTAACTTATCCATAAGGGTGAAATCATCCCCTATTTCTTAATATTCATAAAAAAATAAAAAAAAATTATTAGAAAAATCTGAAACTTCAAAAAAACAAGCGAGTTCAACTTAAAATTTCATGAAAATAACAAAATTTTCAAAAACTACCCCAATCATCCCTTATCTTAAAACTCTTATATCTCGAGAACTATTGGAGCTTTTTTGCTGAAATTTGGTATATAGGATCAGTAAATATTAAAGTATTTTTTAAAATCATAACTTCCGGTCCAACCCTTAAGATGACCTTGGAATAGTTTTTTGTTAATATCATCCCCATTTTTAAGATATTCTTTTGAAATTAAAAATGAATACTTATATCAATGTCTTTAATAATTCTGTAAAGTTGTAGAATTATCCAATGAATAATATAGACAATAAGACGATTTTTTCAAAAATTTTACTGAATTTCTCTAATATCGTTCTTAATCACATCATAGGCTATAAATTTCTCAGAAACCACAACAACATAACAAATCGCGTTTGTAACAGCATTTTGAAAATCCATATTGATAATTATATCGTTCTTTGAACCAGAAATATTTGTCAAACTCTTTGTTGTATCAATGACATAAATAGGTCTATTCGCTAAAAATTCTTTAGGATTGTAATACATTTCCTTATTATTACAGTAAACTTTCTTAAAATCTTGATACATCTGATACATGATTCTGAAAAGACCTCCGGAAATGTGTAAATTTTGTAATTCATCTGGATAATAAGAACCGTTCAATTTTACTCTGATATTTTTTACATTCAAACTATCAAAATTTGAAGGATTTTTTTCTTGATTATTCTGTCTATCAGTTTGAAAACCTATAATAACGAACTTGGGATTGAAGATATTTCTATAAATATTTGTAATATCGAACGAATAAGTTGTTCCGGAAATACCTTTTTGTTCAATACATTGCCAATCTAGAAAATTAAACATAATGTTTTGACTTTTTGTAATTTCATCAGTCAACCTAATTTTACTCGTGGTTTTATAATCAATCATTGGAACTCTAATAAAAAAATCTGTAATTGTTATTTTTCCATCAACAGGCATAACATTTCCAGTTGCAGTCTTCAGAATCACATCATTGTCTTCTGCTCTTATAAAACTTAGATAAAATCCTCCTTTATAGATCGGAATAGTAACATTTTCAAAAAATCCTAATCCAAAATGAGATAAATTTCCAGCTTCTTCAAAAACACCAAATTTAAAATCTGATTCAAAGCCATTAGAAGTTTGAGAAATAACATCACTTTTTGAATACGAAATAGTTCCTTTAATTGTGCTTAATTGGCCACAGTTTTCGACTTCTTCTATCAATTTATTGTGTTTTCTTACTTCAATCTTAGAAAATAAAAACGGTATAAAACTATCGATTAATCTAACATTATCAGTTCCAAGATATGCTTGACCATCTTGTTTTGTTAAAGTTCCAGAAATATAAAACTGGAAGTTAGACGAGCAAAAATTATCTCCAAAATCAATATTAAACTCAGTTCTTTTATTCGGTTCATTCAAATGTTGTTTACTAATTGGATAGAAATTTTTAAACTCCGCCCTTTCAATATCACTAGCATATTTTCTGTAGTCCGCCATTTAATAAGAGAAAATTTTGAAATTTTAAACATCATGTATAAGAAAGATATCATTTTTTCATCGATCTAATGTACGTTTTTATAAGAAAAGATATAAATTTTAGTCATTTTTAATGATCTACTTCGTCATATTCAGGATTCTCTTCCTTAAATTTTGCGATCTCGGTCACATATTTCAATAAAATTTGCACAGGATAGTAACCGCTATCTATAATATTGTTCCAATCAACTGTATCTTTATTTTCATCCAAAAATTTTATACTCAAGTGTTGATAGAGACAAAGAACAGACATATGATCTTTTAATTGATAATGTATATTTTCTTGAATGAACTCTGGGGACAGATTTTGATATTTAGCAATGTTATACCAATTCAATTTGTTTACGTATAATCTCATCATATCTTCGGATAATTCATATTTTTGAGAAATATCATCCCAATGTTCTTTTTTCAAATCTCTTTCGTGTTGCATTATAAAAAGATCGAAAGCACTGTAATGTCCCGCCATCTCTATTTATTAAGAAAAAATTTCAAGTTTTTATAAATTGGCTCTTTTTAGCGTTACATTCAGCACATTTTCCAGAAACTCTTTTAACTCCATTGATGTTTGCATAGTATTTTATATCATTTGTTGCAGTTTTTTCTTTACATCTCACACAGTATATGAGCGCCATTTATATAAGGAAATTTTATCATGCATAAAACCCTGCGAGAATACCTATTTCAGTAAGATCTTCCTCGAACTTATTAATTTTTTCTTCTAATTTTTGAAATTTGACAGCATAAGAATCATTGTATTCAACAAATTTATGACCAATATTCTCAAAAGTTTTCGTAGCATCTAAACTAAACTTATCAAAAGACTCTTTAAATTTAGTAAGTTTTTCATTAATTTCACCAACATCGTCTACTGATCTTTTACTTCTTTCATCAAGTTTTTCATAGACTTCTGTTGTAAAATCTTTAACATGCTGTTTATGATTCTCATAATTTTGTTTTAGTTCATTAAACATTTTAATAGGATCTTCTAATTGAATCATTACAACAACATCAAATGGATTAATTCCTTTACTAACACTGCTAATTCTTTTTCCTTTAAAGTCTAAGGCATTTTTAACATTCGGATCATGTAAATCAACAATATCGATGTTTTCTGATAATTTTAGAGGTTTTAAAATTTGTTCTTTAACAACAACATCATGTTTGTCAATACCAGGTCGAACACCGACAATTCTTTTTTTATTAGCCAAACTAACATAATTCTTTTCAACTTTGATCGCTTCAGTAATTTTATCAGCTTTTTCGATATGAGACATTAAATTGGTAAATATTTTTTTTGCACCATCTTCAAATTCTTTTTTCAATGTTTTTATTTTATCAGCAACTTCATTTGAACTCATGAAATTTGCAAGTTAGTTATCATATTCTGCTTTAAAATCTTCAATCTCGACAGCAAACATATCTGAATCTGGAAGGTTTTGTAATAAATTTTCTAACTTGTTATCAAACTCATTTCTCAAACTATCAAAATTCAAACTATTATCTACATTTTGAATAATTTGTGTTCCAAATACGTAAAAAATATTTTGTGAATCCATATTTATTAAGTAATAATTTGTTAACAACTTCTTTAAAATCTTTACCAGTACTCAGTTCATTCAAAACAAAAACACATAAATGACCACAAATTGGGGGATCTTTATAGTCTTGAATCTGAGAATCATTGTAGTAGACGCTTGATTTTTTCAAATATTTAATCAATTCTATAGGTGGTTTGTCCTCAATTCTTCCATACGAATCAAAATAACATGCATTCTTATCATTTTTATAATAACAAATCCAATGCGTTCCACTTCCCATAATCGAGTCTAAATTCACAATTCCACATTCAAATTTCTTAACTTTTTCAGGTAATGTATCTCTCATGAAGATTCCTCTAAAATGTTTAATATTTTTGCAGATTTCTTCCAATTCCCCGAATGTTAAAGGTTTGATTTCAAATTTTTTTTAATGTTTGATTTCACGTAATTCAAAGTTTTTTCATCTAATCCAGATCCTGTAACATCTTCTAACTCTTTATCTAACCAATTTAAAATGTTTCGAACAATAGGAATCACATCCTTTTTAACGATTGGAGCAGCTTTACGAACATAAGGAACAACATTTTTAACAACTGGAATATTTTCTCCAAAATCTAATAAATCTTTCAAAAGTCCACCATTTTTAAGTTCTTTCAACTGATTATAAGAAAATTCTATTCTGGTTCCTTTATTGTTTTTCTTATGTTTTTCGAGTTTATTGTATTGTCTATTTGTTAAAAATATCTTATCTTCGCCATTTTTTAGTTGATCTATTTTAAATTGAATACTAACGGGTATTTTCTTCTTAAAAGCGGATTTTATTTTTTCTTTCTGATTTTTGCTGAAATTTACATTCACCTCCATTTATATAGTTAAAATTTCAAGTTCTCTTCGATTCCCATTCCTAGTTTTCTCTTCAAAAACATTGCTCCAGCTGTTGGAAGCGCAACAAATCTTTCACTTAAACTAGCATCTTTTGATAAAAATCTATCCATTGCTTTATCTTGCAAAACTTTATCTGCTATATGTCTGGAATTTGTGTCTCTATGTTTTGCATAAAAATATCGTGTTCCATAGCAGCTTGATCTAATTTATTTATACCAGGATCTCCTCTTTTTAGTCTTTTTTCGAGTTTTGTGCCAGGCCCCAGATACTGATAAGTTGGTACGTGTAATTCAAAAGGTAAATTGTTGATAAAATCATTCAAAAGTCCACTACCCTCAATCATAGATGAACTTATTGCCGGCAAAATTCGTTTTAAATATTTAATTCCATCAGGTTTTTCAATCATTTCGTCAAGTTTGTTCGAAATAAAATCTTTAATTGCTTTCTTTTCATTCAAAAAATTGTTATTTCCAGCCTTCTCTTGAGCATAAATATAATTAATAATTCCATCGAGTTTTGTCAAATCGTCGATATATCTGTATTCAATCTTATTATCATTGTATTTTCTTACACCTGATCCTTCGATTCGTTTTTCCCAAATTGGTTTAATTAATTTAATATATTTTTTACCTCTACTTGACTTAGGCTTCTTAGTAGATGGATCATTATTTTTTTAAATTGAGTCAGATTCCCATAAAATTTCTGTATACTTTTTCAAATCTTCTTCAGAATATAAATTATCTTTTGGAGCGTCATAGTCTGTTAATAATCTCCATAAACCTTGAGTTCCTTCATATGTTTTTTTATTAATAATGATATCATTATGCTCAAAATTCACGGGCAAATTTCCAATCATAAAACTTTTCTTTTTTCTGTCCCAATACAAACCAAATTTATCATCCTTTGCTCTAGGAAGAAATTTTTTACCAATTTCACCAATTATTATATCCGTTGTTCCAGGACTTATTGGTTCAACTATGGTAGAGTCTTCAATGATTCGAGGTCTAAATGGTGTTGAAGATGGTAATTTTGGCAATTCAAACTCTTCAGATTCTGGAATTGAAATATCGGCAAATTGTCGTACAACTGGAACCAAATTCATCAAATTTTGATTATCACTTAAAACATTTTCAATTTTGCCCTCAACGTTTTTTATTGCAGAAGTTACAGGTTGATTGATTTTTTGAATAAATTCTTGTTCTTTTTCATCAATTCGAATTTGTTCTTTAAATTCTTTGATTAATTTCTTTTCGATTTCATCAAGTTTTTTTGCTTCTTCTGAAGTTACGTTCGCCATTTATTTAGGAAAATTTTGAAACGTGAACGTGAACGAGAACGAGAACGAGAACGAGAACGTGAACGTGAACGAGAACGAGAACGAGAACGAGAACGAGAACGAGAACGAGAACGTGAACGTGGAACGTAAAACGTGAACACGAAGCGTGAAAACGTGAACGTGGAACGTAAAACGTGAACACGAAGCGTGAAAACGTGAACAGATTTACCGTTTTTCAGTTGTTTTCATAATGTAAATAAAAAGTAAAGATAATGTAAAAATAATTGTAACAAATATTTTATCGAGTAAATTTGTCAGATCACTAAGCAGCATTTATATCAGAAAATTTATTCAAATATTTACCATTTTTAGGCTTCAAAGTTAGATTAATAGTTAAGAATCCATAGTCTTCTTTCCAAATTTTATCACACAATTCATTAAAGTGGTTAAAACTCATATCAGATCCCACATAATTGTTGTAAATCTTTCTCGAATAGTGATCGTCTTGCTTAAAAACACACAACATATTCAAATTATTTCTAATAACTTGTTTATCAACCTTTGAAAAGCATTGAGAAAGATAGATACAAGATATGTTTTTGTGACGAGGCATTACGAAATATTCCTTAATAACGTCTTGATTTTCTAAAATACAATCATCAAAAACGATTAACGAATTGGGTTTACATTTGCTTAACGGAACTATGTCCTCAGAAGCATTATAAAAATGTGATATTTTTTTGTTTAAGTTTTTCTCAATATTTTCAAATCTTTCTTGTAATTTTTTATAGGCGTCTTGTTCTAAAGATTTACTAAAAACATACAAATTGGAATAAGGAATCAACCTATTGTAGATAAAATTCAATAATAAAGTTGTTTTTCCACATCCACTTGAACCAACAATTAACAATCTGATTGGTTGATCTTTCTTATTTTCTTCAAACGTTTGAAGTTTTATCTGATCTTTTTGCTTTAAAAATTTCTCCATTTAAATAGCGAAAATGAAGCTGTTCAAGTTGACTTCAGAAAGCTCTAAATTAGTTTTAAACTTGGAACATCCTATTCATTTAGAGGAAGAATCAAATTATTTTATCGGTTTAAGCGGTTTTTATTCTGACAATTTTGTAATAAATATTAGTGAAAGTTCTCCTTATTGTATAGGATTTAGTGAGAAGAACATAACAAAATATTATGGTTTAAACAAAGGATATTACACTTTCGATCAAATAAAAAATTCCCTTAAAAATTATCTGAAAACATTCAAACAATCAGATAAATCTTTAAACTTTGACGAAAACAAGTTTGAAATGCAAAACAATTATCTCTCTAATAAAATTCAAATAAAATCACCAGTAAGAATAATGTTTTCAGCAATTATTGTAGATTTATTAGGGTTTGTTCAAGAAACTATTGAGCCAAATCAGGTATATTTAGGAAATAAAACGCCAAAATTTAGACCGTTTGATGTAATTGAAGTACATTGTAATCTCGTTGAACCTAGTTTTGAAAATCATACCGAACATCTTCACAAAGAATCGGAAATTTTGTACACTTTCTTTCCAAATGTTGCTTATGGATCAAAAATTAGTGAAAAACCGAATGAAATAGACTATATTCCAATTAGAAAAAATATGAAAAGAATTCAAAAAATCGTCCTAACTGTTCAAGACTCTGAAGGTAATTTATTGAAAAATGAGAGTAAAACTACAATTTACTTAAGATTGTTGAAGCAACGGACATGAATCATGGGGAGCTATTGAATAGCTTATCTTCAAACTTTCAAGAAAACACTGTTTTCAACCTTTACACTCAAATAATAGCTTGTTAAATTTTTTCTATCTAAATGGAGTCTGTTGTGGATCTACTCAATAATCAACTTACATTCAATAATAAAGACATTTGCACGATTGTTGACGAAAATAATGAAATTTGGTTTAAGGCTAAAGATGTTGCAGAAATATTGGAATTTAAAAATACGAGACAAGCTATCATAGATCATGTTAAAGAAAAAATACAAAAAAAGCTTTGAAAACATAGATTCTGACAAGGGTATCGAATCGCGACTCTTACAAAAATTACATCCAGACACTATTTTCATCAATGAACCAGGCATATATTCTCGAAATAAAAATTACTAGTTAAATTTCTTATCTATCTAAATGGAGTCAGTTGTAGACCTACTCAATAATCAACTCAAATTCAATAATACAGAAATTTTTACGATTGTTGACGAAAATAACGAACTTTGGTTCAAAGCAAAAGATGTTGCAGAAATTTTAGAATATGAAAACACGAGGCAAGCTATCATAAATAATGTCGATAATGACGATAAAACAACGTTTGAATGTATAAATTACAGGAGTCTATCCCATAGACCCCGAGAAAATATTCAAAAACATACTATTTTCGTTAATGAATCTGGTTTATATTCTTTAATTTTGAGATCTAATAAGCCAGAATCGAAATTGTTTAAAAAGTGGGTTACAAAAGAAGTTTTGCCAAGTATTCGTAAATTTGGTGAGTACAAACTTGAAAACAAGATTAAATATTTAGAGGACGAAGTTAAACACTTGCAAATTAAAGATGAAATCAAAACGGAAATAATCGCAAAACAAAGTGTAAAAATTGACTTAATGAAACCAGACCTTGTTTGTAAAGATTTTGATAAGAAAAAACACCATGTTTTTGTGTTAATTAAGAAGAATCACATGTGGGAATGGCCTTATTACGTTATCAGAGCTCAGAAACGAGAAATACCAAACCGATTAAAACATCTAAAAATAAATTATCCTGAATTAGAGATTTTGTTCATTGATGACGAACCAAATTCTATCAATCTGTATAACCAAATGAAAGAATCTTTGAATATTTTATACAACGGAAATCATTTTACTACAAATATGACTGAATCTCGACTGATTTATAGAATATCTAAATTGCACGTTGAAAATGTTAAACTCTCGAATTATGATATTTTGTCTGTAAATGTTTAGCATAACTAGGTAACCATTGTAGAATTTTTTTTCATATTCACAAGAAGTTTCGTTTTTATAACTTTCGCTGAAAATTTTTTTAGCACAATCTTTGCAAAAAGCATCTTTTCTATCTTTACTATACTGCCAGTTATTAAATTCAGAAATATTTTTAATTTCTTTACAAAAGTAACACTTTTTTTCTTCTAAAGTTAATTTGTCCATTTTATCATATAATTCCTTACAATAACAGTCTTTTCTATTCTTTTCCTTATAAAATTCTTGACACTTTGTACATTTCTTTTGAGACTCCATTTATATAGAACAAATTATTACACGATGAAAATGTTAAACTCTCGAATTATGATATTTTGTCTGTAAATGTTTTTGAAGATAAGGTAACCATTGAATGATTCGTCCACATTCGCAATGAGTTGGTATATTTTGACTTTCTCGGAAAATTCTTCTAGCACAATCTCTACAAAAAGCCTTCTTTTTATCTTTACTATAATGCCAATCACAAAATTTGGAAATATCCTTAATTTCTTTACAAATACAACATTCTTTCTCTTCTAAAGTTAATTTTTCTATTTTATCGTATAATTCTCTTTCATATTTATTATGACAATCTTTACAATAATGTCCAAATCCGTCTTTTTTAGTTCTTTTTTTATAAAATTCTCAAAACCGTTTATTTCCTTGCACATTGAACATTTCTTTTGAGCCTCCATTTATATACAAAAAATTATAGCTTTGACTTTCTCAATTCATATTCGTAAAAACTTCCACTTATTTCATCATTATTTAAATCTTTTATACTATAAGTTACAGGATCTGTGTTATTAATTTGATAAATCACAAAGATTTCTCTTGACCAATTGTTCTTATATTTGTTCGAAAATGTTTGTTTTTTACTAACAATTCTTACATGATCATCGACTTTAAATTTAGTTTTCGTGTGAATTTCAGGTGGAACATACTTGAAAACGGTCTCTAAAAACTTCTTTTCTGCATCCTTATCTACGTCTTTGGGCTTCATTTTGATTGTGCTGTGAACCGTATCATTGTAATTTGTGACTATTTTTTGAAGAATATCGATCCATTTAAAGTTTTTATTAATCTCAAAAATAACTTTCATCCTTTCGTTTTGAGTTCTATTATATCTCTCTACGATACTTGATTTCTCTTCGTTTTCAGTATGATAAATCTTAATGTTGTATTTCCTCAAAACATCGTTAAATTCTTTATTTTTGAACTCTAAACCCTTATCTGTATGAAGTAAAATTTGGAGGTTTATGCCTGATTTTTATCGCGTCTTTTACTATATCTTCGAAAGCTTTTGAAACATCCTTGCCGTTTTTTCTTTTGATAGCTCTTGACCAAGCATATTTTGAGAAAGTATCAATAACATTTAACATATACTTGAATCCATCATTTTGATCCGAATAATTAGGCATTATAACTAAATCTGCTGCCCATAAATCGTCAATTCCTAGTGTTATAATTTTTCTCTTTTTAAACTTTTTTCGTACTGGTGCATGAATTTCTCTAGCTTCAATCTCTATTTCTTCTTTATTATTTAATTCTTTCTTTACTTGTTTTTCGTAAGGATTCTTTATAAATTTACTCTTATTTGTCTTACATTTTGAACATTTTGCTGCAATTCTATACAATCCGTTTTGAGTTTGAACGATTTTAGAATCTATATTTTTCGTTTTTTTCTTGCATTTGTGGCAGTGAATCAAATCATCTTCCATTTACATGTCAAAGTTTCCAAGTTTATTTAACTCATCTAATATATCAGATTTTGCTTCATTTTTATAGCCATAAGGTACTGTATCGATCTTATTTTCTAGGACAATTCTCTTATCATCTTTAGCGTTCAGTGCCAGCTTGTTTATGGTAACTGTGTACAACTCATGTTTGTAGCTTTTGATTACTGTCATCTCCCTAAATTCTTCTTTATCTTCGAACAAACATCTCTTCAAGTTTTCGATATTTATTGTTTTATTTACAACGCTTCTCTTAATTCCTTTACACCTAACTGGATTTTTGTCTAGATATTTGTACGAGTACATCTTTGATCTTAAACCACAAAATTCTTCTAAAACTTCGCTATTTAATTCATCTTTGAATTTCCCTATTACCTTCTTATTTTTATTAGTGAAACATTCGTGATCTTTTGGATAATCGCTCGTATCAAAGTCTTCTATATTTTCTTTAATAATTTTAAAAGGATCTCGTTTCAATTCTACGAAATAACTGTCTGTATCCATGTAACACAGATTCAAATCTGGATCATAGTTCTTTAATTTGTTGTAATAAAACTCGTACATTAGCAGTTTTGAGAGGTCGAGAACTGAAAATCCTATGTAGATCGGCTTGTTAAATTTTACTTTCTGTTTGTACATGTGACTCGCTATACAGTTGTCGTCAAAGATATTAAAGCATTTAAAGTTTGTTTTCTTGGCTTGTTTCATTGAAAATTCTTCATTTCCTAGTCTAATATCACATCTGTTTCTCACATTTTCCATAGATTTTCCAAAAACTGAGTTGTTCATTAACTTGTAAAAGTCCTTTTCGAAGTCGCTTGTAGCTTTGGTTCTCATGTTTGTGTTAAAATCAATGTACTTTTTTATAAAAGGCTTCTGATCAAATGCAATAACTCTATTCACATGTTTTAAAATCATACCTTGTTCCAGATAGAATTTCAAATTTCTTGAATGAACAACGTATTCAGTTTTATCCAGTAAAGTTGTGCAAAGTTTGTTTTTATAATGTTCGGGAGCAAGAGGTAAATCCTTGTGATGTTCATGTAAATTTGTTGGATATCCTAGATCAACTTCGAAAATATAGCCATAATCTTCGTCGCCAGTGAGTTCTAAAATTGTTTCTTGCCATTCTGCTGTTGTATATGTTTTCGGGTTCATCCACTTGATTTCGTTATATGGTAAATTTTGCATGAGGCCATACCCATAAAGGTTGTTTGCATCGACGTACAACAGATAGTTTTCGGGCTTTGTCTTATCAAAATCTTTCAAATATTTGTTATTTGCTTTAACATATCGTTTAATACATTTAGAAATGCCTCCGCGAATACCTTTTTCGATCATCAAATACATATTATAATCACTAATTAACTGTAATTCTATCTTCGTTAATTTTAACATAGCGTCCCATGCGAGACTTGGAGCTGTTAGATAATGTGCTGGATCAAGTTTATAGCAATTTAAGCAAATATTTCTGAAATTTTCAAATATATCAGCAAGCAATAAAACATCTTGGATATTGTACAAATCAGAGTAATTTCCTAGATTTTTCACTTTTAATTTGTTCCAAACGCTCAAGTAATATTGAAAATCTTTCTCAGATATGCTCTTATCTGTCAAAAGTGAATAGAAATCTTGATTTTTCAGGTCTTCTGTGTAATCAAGTTTTTCAATACTATCGATAAATTCGTAAGGAAATATGCCTTTTCCAGACAATATTTTAAAAATCTCGTCTTCATCATTTGGCAGTCTTGTTAAAATTTCATTCAATATTCTTCCATCCTGTATAAAATGATTTGTATGCTTGAAATCATCTTTTTTGAGGTTTTTAGCTAACTTTTCAATAGACGATGCCATAAATCTGAACGTATCTACGAAAGAAAACTTGATGAACTTTCTTGGTTTGTCACCATCAAACTCATACCCGTATCCAGAATTTACAGAATAATTTATATATCGTTCATCGGTGTTTGCAATCAAATCAACGTTTCCATATTGTTTCGCCAATTCTTTTATGTACAAATGAGTATCGTAATTTGACATATTATGACAGAAAACTGGAATATTTTGAGGAAATTTGAGATTCAGATTACAAGATAAATGAGCAGCACCTCGAAATTTACCTGTTAAATGACAATGATCTCGTACTTTTTTTCTTGTTTGATTATCAAAACCCTCACATTCACAAATATGACAAAGACTGGAATTTTGGTACGCTAATTCTTCTTCTTCGGTCAATTTCATAGGTTTTTTGTTCTTAGAATTATATTTTGTAGCTATGTATTTTGATATTTTATTGAGCTCTTCAAACAATTGTTTTGGAACATTAGGTAAATCTTCTTCATTTTTGGCTCGATAACATATCGGTTTGTACATGCGATTGGTAACATTCGACACTAAATATAGAGTAAAACCATAAGGAATATGCTTCTGAATCTTGGTTGTAGTCGATTTTTGCGGATTATTTTTGCATGTTGGAATCTTCTCTAATATGCTTTCAAAATCCATATAAATAACGTAAGGATGAGAAAATTTCTTTTGATAATTAGTAAATGTTGTCGTTTGACCAGGAAACGGCATAATTGGCTTGCAAACTTCATGTTGCTTGCAAATTTCTAAATGATCTGTTAAATCTCCAGATTTGTAGAAATGGCTTAAACATCTTCTACATAGCAATTTTTTATGTTCGTGTTTAGATAACTGAGAACTCACGAGTTTATTTAAATCGGTTATCAAAACATAATGAGATTTGTCTTCTTGTTTAACATACAATAAGTCAATGTTTAACTCAGCGTCGTATTTTTCAGAAATTTGTAATGGAACAATATTGAGTTTCTCATCATAACTGTAGATATTTATAGACATTTTTGGATATTTGTACTTGGAATTGTAACTTCGTTTTTCAAATGATTGTATATCTTTTAAGGACATTGGATACTCAAAACCTGAAAATATCTCGTCATTTACAAATTTTTCATATTGTTTTGATCTTTCGCAGTCTCTTTCGGGTTTTTCAATAGCACATCGGATAGAATAAATAAAGCAATAATCATCTTTATTTTTGATATTTATACAAGCTTTCTTATCTTTGATTTTCTTTGGCAAATCGATATATGATCCTGCGTTCATAAATTCGTGTTTATTAAGGCTCAAAACTAATTGTTTGCATCTTTTAAATGTCCATCCTGAACCCCTATTTGGATGATTTGTCTGTTCTCGATGTGATAATTTATTAAATTGTATGGAAATAAAGTCGTTTACATCAAAGATCTCGTCTGCTTTTATAGTAAAATACATTGGACACGTTTGTGTTTCACCGTTCACTAAAGTTCGTTCATATTCACATTCCAAAGAGAGATATCCTTTCATATTTTTAACATTCTCTTGAAATTTTTCTATTAAACTTTTAATTTCTGGCCTCATAATTGATAGATATTTGTAAATTGACATGGAATTATCGTTTAAATTTGTTAAAATGTATTGCTTGAAAAGACCGTGAATTGAGGATAAAACATCTACATCAATGATATTTTTATGTTTTTCGTTAAGAGTTTTGTCAATTTCTTCGAACATTTCAGACTTAGTTTTATCGTTAGTTTCGATAGCCAACTTTTCAGCTATTGAATGAATTTTTTCATCATTAAATAGGTCGAGATTTTTCTTTTCAACTTTGAAATTTCTCTTTAATTCTCGTAATTTTTCTATATTGTACATCTTTTCATGATCGACAATTTGATTTTCTTTAGCCCAATTCCTCAAATAATTTAGTTCACTTTCGTAAAGTTGTTTGTTTTTTAAATGGATTTTTGAGCTATAATGTCGATCATAGTTTTTTCTTAAAATTTCGTTTTTGCAAAACGGACATGTTACTTTTTCACCCTCCATTTAAATAGGGAAAATTTCTTAACTATGAATTTGAAAAAGTAATGATTTTTACTTGAATTTGACAGAAATCAGCACAATTTCTGGTGAAACAGTGATAGATTCTTCTATTTATTATAGAAAAATCTGTAAACTAAGACTTAAAATTATTGAAAAAATAGTATAGTTATAGGACAAAATAGTACTTTTATTACTATATTGGTTTATATGAGGTAATTTAAATTCTTTATACTATTTTTTCAATAATTTTTTCTTTAACTTTTCCAAGATTTTTCATTAAGATTTTAATATATTTACAACAGAATTTTCGTTGATTCGAAGCAGATATGAGATCATTTCGAAGGATATTTGACTAAGTTTCAGCTCAAGAAAGTAGAAGCAAACAGCTATAGATTCGGTAATTTTTCATTCGTGAGTTACCGTTTGGTTTTACAGATTCGTTTATTGTCCTTTAAACAGTATTTTCCCTTGATTTTCTGTTGGCTCCGAAAGTGCGCTAGAACCGCCATATTACTATCTACTTATATATATATATATATATATATATATATATATATATATATATATATATATATACGGAAAAATATCCAGCTCATTGAGTAGAAGTAGGTTTACTATAATTATTATAAAAATATTTGTATTCACATTTCTAGAAGTTTAATATTTTAATTAGCCTCATGATATACAGGGTGTAACAACAAGTTGGGCTGACTATATATTTTTTATTTATGTGTCTAATTCTAAGATAAAAATAAAGAATTACTTTTTTCCAATATCCACTTTAGCCGCCGGCCGCCATTTTGTAATACAAAATTATTATTCCCTAAAACTAGTAAAGCTAACGAAACCAAATTTTGCATATAGGTTTGAATAGGTGAAGAAAAAATCTAAAAACATTCGACAGTCACCAGATATGTTATGTAGCTGTATGAAATGGTAGAATGCCTCAGCTCTCTTAACAACGGTGTAAATTAATAATATTTTTGATTGCTTATACCAAAATTATTTTTTTAAGCTCAATATTAAATAATTCGATTTAGGATTTAACCATCCAAGCGTATTACCATGACGCTAAAACTTCATTAAAGGACCAAACAGTGAAGAAAGGATGAATGTTTTAATGCTAATAATTACGGTAATAGTCTAATTAACATTTGCCACTACAAGCACATTTTACTTTATCTCACCACTTCAAAAGTAGAATATATAATTATAACAATGTATAATAAACCGTAGTATGCAATAACACTTCAAAACACGGAAGGGAAGAATATAATTATAGGATGCTTCCTATATTATTTAACTATTTATAGGAATCTTTATATTTTTAATTAAGAGAATTGTAAACTTATATAATAATTTAATTGTATGATTGTGATCCTTCCAGCAGTGCTGAATTTCTTGTCGATTCGGGTTCGACGAATGCTAAAAGCTTCCTTTTGTATCTAGGTTTTGAGCATAGGTTACAGGTCTGGGTTGGATAGGTACCATCCAATTCAGACATTGTGTTTACTCAAATTTGATTGGCCAATGTTAGGTTGATTAGATGGTGGGAGGGACTTCTAGATCCTTCCGGTGGCTTCAACCACGTTTTTTCGGAGATTCTTTGCTGTGTACTCAGAGAGAGTAGTCGTGTTAAGTGATAGCCTACTCTTGCCGTATTGATTTTTCGGCAAGAAGGTTGAGTTGTAAGATTAAAATTTCTTTTCAAAATTTAAAGTCTCAAAATTGAATTAATTAATCTATAATAGTCATTTTGGTTACTTGGTGAAGTCTTCAGGAGAAGTGCGTGGTACTGTGAAAGTTAGAATTTAATATTGAAATAGAAAATTACTTGATGATATTTTCCTGTTCAATTTGGTTTAATCAGGAATAATGTACTGAAAAAGAAAATTTATTTAATCTTCTGAGATTCTATATATATTTTAAAAAGTTCCTAAATTTAACATTCAAAGCCAAGCGGATAATTCTAGATAATTCAATAATTTGCAAATTTGGAAATTTACAGAAAATAAGTAGTTTGAAATTGATACAATTTTGAGTTTAACTGGTTGGACATTGTGTTTGTTTATAAATTAAATATTAATATTAACTTAATTTGTTTGATTTTTATTTTGAGAAGAAGTCTTATTTTATTATTTGTTTCATTTTATATTTGAAGAAGATTATTTTATTTTGAAGTTTAATGAAGATTTTTATTTTGAGTTTGTGTTGAATACATTAGCACTGAGAACTTGAAGGACACAATTACTGAATGATTGATTGTTAATTTTAAGACTGGACTTGTGAACCTTTGATGTGTAAAAAAAATGAAATAATTGAGAATAAATGAAAAAGTAAAAAAGATAGCTTGGCGTTGCTGTATTATTGAATTTAAAATTTCATTAAAATTATTTTAATTTATACTGAGTTTGATTATTGAATTCCATTGTGCATTCTTAAAATAAAGAATTATTAGTTCAGAACACAATTGATCGCTCTTATACTAAACCAAAAATAGTTGTAATTGGTTTATAGTAGATAACCTTACTATAGACACGTTACAATAATGAAATGAATTAGATATATATTTCTTACTATTACGCGCACTGTATCGTATAAAAATTTCAGTTGAAACCTCTTCGAAAGTATTTCGGCTATGAAAAGGTTTCTCTCGTGTAAGATTATGTATTGTAATGAAGTATGAAGCATCTAAACCTGATCATATAACTACCTCCAAAGAAAGGTCTTACTCTCTGGAGAATTCACCAGTGTTAGCAACGTTTATACTACGTGGTGTGACATGTGAAAAATACATTATATTCGTTTTCATTTTATTATTTACTATAAACATAAATAACTAAGTAAATAATTCAAGTTTAAAGTTATTCACAGCATTATAACATAATACGTAAATATGTTGTAGCAAACAGCATAATCTTTTAAACTGATTAGTTCACAAGAAAACATGTTTAAAAACAATAATAAAAAATGTAAAGTACTATGAAATATATTATCAATGTATACTAATAAAATCAATTAACAAGATTTATAGAGGTATTTTTACGAATAATGTAATAAACTAAACATTGAAATAGCAAGACAATGTATGGTTTGTATTTGGAAGTAATTGGTTTCTCTATCTGAGGAATTGTCATTTGTGATCGCTTCTTGATTGCTACGAGATGGGTTTTCATCTCAAAACAATTCTATACTGGTTTATGTCTGCACTTTTTTGGGATAAAGATTTTTTATAAACTGTTCGTCCAATATCACGATTGTCGGAAAATCCGTGTAATTTCTTTTCTCCGATCATTAAAATATCGCTTTAGTTTTTGTTGCGTCAAAAAACGGCAATTATTTATATTCAGATCATATTTCAGTAGCAAAATAAGAAATCAGTAACTGCAAGAAGAAATTTTTGAATGCTAAAAGTTATTGAGAAAGCTTACACATAAAACTAGCTAATAAAAGATAATTATATCTTCGGTTGAGATGAGGCTAATTCGGGTTTTCATGTATTTAAAACGAATAAAATTTAAATATATTCTTCTACCGTGTAGACTTGAAGCAGTTGCCAGGTATGATTTAATGTTTATGACAGTCAGTTGCCGCACTTTATAAGTTTTAATTATATTTTATGTACTAGGTATATTACAACTAAGATATTAAACACAGTGATATACATTTTGTAACATATAACGATGGAAATGTCAGAACTCATGTCATCCGATCACATTATGTTACAGATAGTTATTATAATAAATTTGAAGGATATAAGAGAGCATTATAAACCATGTTGTTCGTCCGTACCTCCGATTAGATGACACATTTTTCGCTACGTTTTGTTAGAGCCTTCTATTCGTATAATTACTTATTACGAACATTTAAAAGTTATAAACATTTCAATTTTACAAAAACCTAATGAACTAAGTAATTTGACTAAAATTTATTATAAACGAACCAGTATTTTGCACATAATTCAGAATAATTCATTTTTTGTAAATCCAGTTTTTGTAACATATCGCGCAGTATTTTGTTTATGACAACGGTTATAACAATTGTAATAGTAAGTCGTTCTACGGACTACAATATTTATGCAAATGAGTTTAATATTGTACCGTTTTTACATCAATACAATACAATAGGTGTAGAGCATTATAAAATTAAGATTAAAATCAAAAATAAAACTTATTGTATTTTTTTTATGTATAGTTTATTTCTTACAGTCATGCATATACTTTTTTGTATAAGTATTATCTAACTTTAAATTGAAAAGTATGAAGTACGAATTTTTTTCTCCTTCGCTAGAAATTATATTAAAAAATATAATTAAGTATTATAACTAATTAATTTTGATAGGAAACTCATAACTTAACACCTAGCTGACTCGTAATTGGGTGATATAACAGAGAAAAAGAAATTCACACAAGTAATACATAAGTGTTGACATTAGTATAACACAGATTTTTGAATAAAGCTGAGATTTAAAGTTTAAGTTGCTAGAATTCTCTTATCCTTTATAACATACAAATAATTGAAAGGGCGTAGTATGAAAAAACTAAATTTACATGTGTGGTAAATGTATTAAAGACATCTTTGTTATCCAGTTCTTTGCAGGTCAAGCCTTTACGAAACATGTCACCCGTAAGAGGCCCAAATGGAACGTAACGAAAAATTTGCCGTACAGTCGGAAGAACAACATGGTTTTCCAATGCAACAAAGTACTCATTCTTTATAATACATTTATAATAAAAACGTGTTTATATATCAGTAAGGAAACTAAATATATCATAATTGTATTGAACAAAAACATACTACAAACGTGGGCTGAGTGTTCGCGAAGATTGTAACTCAAGGGGCTAGAAGAGTTATATATAAATTTATATAATTATATATAAAATTATATTATAAAGAATTATATATATGGTGTAATGGTATCACATTCACCCGGCAAGTGAGAGATCCGGTTTCGACTCCTGGCGGCGCAAGTGCTTTTTGTGATTCAATGGTTATTGAAATTTTACTGTTTATTTACAGGTCATAAGTGATAGGAATATACCCAATAACGTCTTGAATTTGAAAATGAACCTCTTAACCAAGTCTTTAAAAAGGGTGTTAATAATACTGCGGCTTTAATTATGATGTTACACGCACACGCCCACACACGACACACACACACACACACACACACACACACACACACACACACGCACACACACGCACACGTACACACACACATACATACATATGTATATAATGTGTATATCTACGAACTTGTGTATACAATTAAAGTTCCTAAGCGTATATCGCAATCTTAGTGCAGAAGGGTTTGCTGTCAAACTTGTCAGAGCAACGCCCGTTATCCTGTATTAGTGGTGTGAGCTGTGTGTAGAGTTACATGTTTGGGCGGGACCACAAACGTCCTTTACTTTACTCTAACCGGGACTTTACTGTTATTGAGGTCCCTTTTATAGTATTTATGTGTGTATAGAGAATCAAAAAAGTGCTCTTTGTATGTAGTACATTTATAAACAAGACATGTTTATTTATCAGTTATGCAACTAATTAAACAAGTTAAACTTGAACTAGTTAAATTCAACAAAAACATACCACAAACTTGGCCAAGAGGTCGTGAAGCTTGTAACTCAATAAACTAGAAACCCTACATTTGTCTCTCTTGTTTTTGCACAAACCAAATTACTTATAGAACCGGAAATTTGCAACGCGGTTTATTTATTAATTTTAAATACTGAGTATGATTATAATGCATGTAACTGTATGTGATTTGGCAGAGCATTAGTAAAAATCGTCACATTGATCCTATAGGCAATCATAAAGGTAACAAGACATGCATTATTATATAAAAGACTTTCTTTGTAAATCTGTATAAGTCTTAACATGTGATATATTAAATTATTAGTAATACGGTTTAAATTTGGCGGGTAACCTCCCTAAGACTATTTCGTAATATATGACATGGCACTCCTCTAACTTGTCTTTACACACCAAAATTGTACACGTGATGGTACATGTTATTCTTCAAAATAGAACTACCTTTTTGTTGGTTTCATATTATATTTTGCTAAGTATATATAACTACAACATTCTAAAAAATTTAATCCATCGTTTTAATTCTTTGTTTGAAGTTTATTTTTGACGATGGAAGGACTATGAAAGAAACATGATTTTCTGGACATTTGCCATTGTTTAGTGAAAAAAAAATCAGTAACACTACGTTTCTAGATATCCAATCTGATATCTTCTTCAGATAAATAACCAAGTGATTTTGTTTTTATAAATAACTAATGGTTTCAATAATGTTCATAGATACAAAGTTTTCAGTTATAGCTTATATTTCTGGCTAATATATTACTTAGTTTTATTGAAAGTATTTATATAGGTTGCTTCAGAAAAACACCCAGCCACAATGCTTTGTGTTTTGCTGTTTTACATAGAGAAGTAGTATCCTTTATAGAGTTATTAGGGTCATAATTTATTCCATCACTCTATGTCAAACGGTTAAACCACAGTTGATTGACGTTGGTCGTCTAAAACACCCGGTATACATTACAAACTATATTTAATTTGTAATCAAACTCTCCAATTATTACGAAATTTTTTTCTGTGAGGTATTCCGCGTTCACGAACATAATTATATACATTATATATTCTACCTATGACGTGTGTCATAATTTATTTCTTTACATTTTTAAATTTTGCTAGTTGTGTATCAGGGACAACTTAATTTGAAGTATGTAAGTTAAGAAAATAAAATAATTTAACCAATGTGAGCAGTTTTATTTATTACAATTTGATAGTATTACACCAAGCAATTATTACTGGGGTAGATTTACTGCTATTGATGCGATTGAAATCTGATACTTATTTGAATACATATGAGGTGCATAGCCAAATTGAGTAATGGATTGTCAGATTACCTCCACTTTTTTACCTTTGCATACTTTCACTTTTTATACGGATTGTAAGCAATAGTGGTGGAGTTTGTTATTGACGATGGCTGGTTTGATAGTCCAACATTATATTGGACGTTTCATTTTGGATTGTGTGATTATACCCAATACTTGCATCCTTTGTAGCGTAAACGCCTGGATGAGACTTCAATCAGCTTTCGAATATGTTTGGACCCTTTTGTGCCTTTATTTATTCTTTCCACTTTTAAATTTTGTATGTATAACATACATCTGACATATTCCAATCCTGAAAGCATTGAGTTTTAAAAATTGTAACTCATAACCAAGGCAAATGACTTAAATGCTGGTATCATTTTAATTACACATTTACCGAATCTAATAAATGTACATACATAATTTAAGTGTACAGTACTTATCATTACAACATAAATAACAGCAGCACCAAGAAATAAATATAATACAATAAATATAAGTAAAAAATAAGAACCAGTAAGTAAAAATACGACTATATTAAGGGACAGAACACAATTGAGAAGACATAAAATGAATCCAGTTGATATTGTGGCAATATTATTGATTTTATGAGTGAAGTTAAATTTCAGCAAATGGTCCTCATTAACCTGAAAGTAATAAATGGGAATTATATTTTGTTTAGCCTCAAATATACTGTAGCAAATTGTAATATTAAAGTTACTAAAGAAAAAGGGGTAGACATAGCTGATGCAAATTACTGAAAACTATGTTTTCTAACATTCCTATTACGGGTATTTCAGTTTTACTTTTCAATTGAATGTATGTTTTTTTATAGGACAATAAATTACAGGTATGTATTGTCGAAAAAACAGTCGTTGTCAAAAAAAAATGGTTTTATGAAGGTTTTAACTATTTAAAGACAAATAACTTCCAATATTTTATATTATAACCCTTAGTAAACAGTTAGGAAATATGACCTCGTATATTGCTTTCAAATAAAATTTAAAATTTCCCCATAATTTAAAATGATTGTATTATTTTTGTATTAATTTTTACACCACTACACTGAGGTATTTATAAGGCAGTCTCAAAGAGTTTCTATGTAACCGGTCAAAGTCAATGGTTACTGTAATGCAATGTGTAATTTTGAATCAGTGTTTTTAGCATCTGCATATAAATCAAGTAAAGTATATTTGTTTAAATCATTATTTAATAATCTTTTAGTCACATCTACTTAATAGTATATGACTATACAGGGTGATTCATGAAGTTCTCCCCCCACTTCTACAGCACATTTTACTAGTAAAAATAATGAAAAAATGTTATATAAACATAGGTCCGAAAACGCTTCGTTAGCGAGTTACAGCTAGCGAAAGATTTCGCCTGAATTCCTGGGTAAAGAGTAAAATAAAGCCATACTGAACTTTTGGAAAGGTTAATTAAGTAAGAAATATTGTGGATTCTTATGTATTTTTACCTGATAAAGCTAATAAAATAGGTTTCAGAACTGTAGCTGTAGTAGTTTTTGAGGGATTCAGGGTTAAATGCAAAAAATTGGGGCACGAAACAATGTTTTTTTAAGTTTGATGTACAATAACTTTGTTAAATTGGTAATAAATACATAAAATCGACAAACGTAATTATAGAGAATTTAATTCTGAGAAAATTGATATAATCAAAGTCTAAAATAAAACAGAAATAAGTACCAAAAAAATCGATTTTATTCAGTATAATACATTGCTAGTTTTAAGCAAAATTAATCAAGTTGGGCCAACCATACGCACCTTTTTATAATAGATGTTCGAAAATGAGACCATCATTATCAATACATTTTGCAGCACGTTTGTGTATTGCTTTTGGTGAGTTTCTTAATTTTTCAGGACTTCCCTGTTTCTGCACAGCCGAATCCATATGCGGGCAATTAATTCATCACGAGAATTCACTTTTGTCTTGTATACAATGTCTTTTTCATCCATCCCCAGATGCAATAATCCAATGGAGATAGATCTGGTGATCTTGGTGGCCAAGGGTGAGGCCCTCCACGACCAAATCCAGTGTCCAGGGAAATTAGTGATTTAAGTAAGCAGAAAAACGGCACGTGAAAAGTGGGGAGGTGCTCCGTCTTGCTGGAAGTACAAATTTTGTCTGAGATGTAAAGGAACATTCTCTAACAGCTGCGGCAACTCTTATTGAAGGAAATGCAAATAGAACTTAGCATTTAGGCGTCCAGGTAATATGAAAGGTCCAATCAGCCGATTGTGCAAAAGGCCACACCAGACATTGACGCAAATTGGTGTTGAAAGTTTTTGTTTCCACTACCTCATGTGGATTTTTCTTTCTGCCCATGAGTGTTCATTGTGCAAGTTATTGACACCATCCCGAGTGAATTGTGCCTCATCCGTAAACAAAATACGCTGTAGAGTTGATTATTAATATTCAAAAAGTTTGCAAAAACTCCAAGCGAAGCGGACCATCCCCTAGCTGTAGATGTTGAACCTTTTGTTTATGAAACGGATAAAATTTTTGTTTTTCGATTAAGTGACCTCCACACCGTATGACTGCGAAACTCCTATCCGCCTAGAAATACGTCGTGTACTTACAACCTGGACTGCGATGAACAGCATTAATAACAATATCATCATCAAGTTGGGACAGCTCGTTCATAATTGGTTCTAGTAACTTGGTAGTGATCCTGTTTCCCGAAGAGTACGAAAAGTTCTTGAAATTGTTTTGGTATCTGGAATCCTCCTATTAGGGTAAACGTAGTTCATATTCTTCTACAGCAGCTCTAGCATTACCATTACAGTAAACCCAAAATAAAAACCATATCAGCGTATTCCTCTGATGTAAATAAGTAAGGCATTTTTTCGCTGAATAAACAATCAAATTATAACTCACAGAAAAAATTGCATTTAATAACACGATTCACACAACCCGATCTCCTGCTGTAACTTGCAAAACACCACTAATACACAGTTTTAACGTAACAGTACAGAATACCATTGTTGATCAGCTGTTATTCGTGCGTTACCAACATAGAAATTAATAAAACTAAAACTGCATTTCGATGATTAGTAAAACAATAATGGGAAAAATGTTTTTGCTTCATTTATTTTTGAACATTTGATGTAAATTTTTATAAAAAAAAAATACAACGTAATAAAACATGATATTTTTATTTACAAACAAATTTATTTAACAGTTAATCTTGTTTTCTCAATTTATCTCATCATTAAGGAACAAACATTTTGTTTTTGTTTTATTTTAACTAAATACCGTACGGTATTTCTTTTACAGCTAGTAATGTATTATACTGAATAAAATCGATTTTTTGGTACTTATTTCTGTTTTATTTTAGACTTTGATTATATCAGTTTTCTCAGAATTAAATTCTCTACAATTAATGTTTGTTGATTTTATGTATTTATTACCAATTTAACAAAGTTATTGTACATCAACTTAAAAAACATTGTTTCGTGCCCCAATTTTTTGCGTTTATCCCTGAATCCCCTCAAAAACTACTACAGGTACAGTTCTGAAACCTATTTTATTAGCTTTATCAGGTAAAAATACATAAGAATCCACAATATTTCTTACTTAATTAACCTTTACAAAAGTTCAGTATGGCTTTATTTTACTCTTTACCCCAGGAAATTCAGGCGAAATCTTTCGCTAGCTGTAACTCGCTAACGAAGAGTTTTCGGACCTATGTTTATATAAAATTTTTTCATTAATTTTACTGGTAAAATTTTGCTGTAGAAGTGGGGGGAGAACTTCATGAATCACCCTGTATATTTCATGGAAATAAATAACTTCAACTCCCTCACTGCCTGAGCTTCATCGAAGCCTTTTACTCTTGATAGTCGTTTTCGATTCATAAAGGAGAATGCACTGTTTGATACTCAATATGTTTAATACAATTTAATGAAAATATTTCTTAATTAAAATAAAAATACTTTAAGGAACATCTTAACGGGAATTTGTTCAAAATTTTTTGTGATTTTTTGGGAGTAAAATTATATTTCTTTTAAATTACACGTATAAAAAACAGTTAAAAACATCCGAGGATTTAAAGCTTCACTTAAAGCATCAATAAAACCTAAGAACCATGTATGAAGCCTCACACAAGTAACAGGTCTTTCATAAGTGTTTGTGAGTACGAGAGGTAATCAAAAGATCAAAGGTTGAGAAAGTAAAACTTTGGTGGTAATTTACCCTTCCAGTTCTCAGTCACGCTTTATACCTCCCACGTATTAGACCTCTATCCTGATTATATCAATGATTTTACATTTTAATTCTTTGTTTAGTGAAATAATTTTATATGTTTTCGTGTTTAAGACATGTCCAAAGGTACCACAAACACGGGTATACAGGTATTATAGTTTTTATTTTTACACCGGCATTGATTTATGCAGACTTATTTACTGTATGGTTGCATAATAAATAAATAAATATATATATATATATATATATATATATATATATATATATATATATAAAACGAGATAAATAAGAATTTTCCGGTTTGTTGTCTATACATACAATATCTTTTGGCGCAAATTATACATTAACTCATGTATTGCTAGAATCGTACTAATTTCCAATATTAAAACGTAAGCTATGGTAAACAGTGGACCTGATTAATGGAGCATTAACTACAAGTCAATTAATATTTCATTAATTGCCTTAGGTATTATTATAAGATAAGATGAATTAAAAATAGATGATACAACTGATGTGTGCTATTTAACATATGTAATAAAAACACTTTAATATTATCTTTGGAAATTGTATAGTCAGATGTTTTATTCATTTGTTAAGCTTTAACAGATCTATCATTATATATACATTAAAATTTAAGGTGATTTTATTTGTAGATTCCTATTATTTAAACACTAATACGAAACCTAACCTTATAAATAATATGAACGTTGAATATGGCATTATGCATCCTTATAGATTCCATCTGTAGTCTTTAAATTTCAAAAAAAATTTAATCTCTTTTAATGGGTGTTACTAAGTGGTTTATGGGTATGATAGTGCATGTATAAACACGACAGTATATGTGCGTCGTTAAAACCCATTACTCGATAGGATAAAGACACCATATTCGTTTTTTTTATGCTTACGCTGGTTTAATATAGTTTACATGTAGTTTTTTGAAGTCATGAAATCTCTGTATATAATTTCTACGCAAATTTTAAAAGTATAAGGAACTATTCGTTATCATTGAATGGATTAATAGCAAAAATTAACATAGGAAACTCAGGTGGTTTATTATTAACGCCTAAAGGTATAACCAATGGTTTTTCCAATATTTGTTATGTTCTAGGTTTTCTATTAGTTAGTTATGAAAATATCTGTTTGGAAATTAATAAAATTATTTTAAAATAAATTATTTTATATATATTATACTATTAAATACGTTAGCTCATAAAAAGTGAATATTTCTCGTCAAATCATAAGTGCGTGAATAATTATAACCTTACGTTTTCAGTTTCAAAATATTTATTTAGTTAAAGAAGTTAAAGAAGCTCTCTTCCCTATCATTGTACCATGTAAAGAGAAATTCAGGAGGAACTCTGAAACACCAGCATAATGAACAGATTAGAAAATTAACTTTGCACAATAAATCAGAGGCTTCCTAAGAAGATCTTGTAAAGAATGAGCCGGGCTCAACTTATTGTGATGGAGAAATAAACTTTTTCTAAAACAGCTTGGAAAGTTAAAGTATCTGAGACAATATTGACTTAAGACTGTATTCATTTTTAGAGTTGTCTTGAAATTACATGTTGAGGCAACATATTTAGTCATTTATTTAGTTTATGAATTAAAACCACATTTTAATTTGCAGCAAGTTTGTTTACATATAATTATTACATACTGCTATTTCCAGCATTTGTATGTTGCTAATGGTGATATTTATAAGGAGACCAAATTACGGTAGCAATAAAAGATAGTGTATGGTTATTTTATTTTTTTTTTTCAATAACCACAGATACCCAAATTTCTTTTGAGTATGCTCTAGGTTATGCTCTTTCAGATCTGACTTTATAAGTTGAAAATAAAGATTTAATTTAATTTATTGACCATCATTTACCTTAGAGATGCAAGGGGACGTTTTCCTGTTCATATTAGAGATACGAATAATCGATATGTTGTAATCCATCCATTGTAGATTATCGTTATATATATATATATATATATATATATATATATATATATATATATATATATATATATATATATAGTTTTATAGGTCGGATTCATTCACTCCGACTATACACTGAATTTTGGCCACTAGTTACATGAAATTACTGCACCGTAAGGCGTATACGGCATTCAACGCGTTACATATCCTACAAATGGTATTCTAGACTACGTATCAATGACAAAAGATCATTTCACGTTTCTCTTCTTCTTTTAGACTAGTTTCAGATGATTCTCAATTTTTAAGTATCAAGAAACTAGTATTCAAAAAGATAGATACTCCAATACTATTTATATTTTAGTCCGTTTAGATAAAATAGTGATTAGACAGTATAGAATTATTAACTAACTTTAAATTCCTCATTCTGCTTTTTACTATTATTTAGAAATTCCCTAATTCTGTGACGTAGAAATCTTAATGTGGATTCTAAACCGTAGCTTATAAAAATTAAGCATCTAACACTTTACAACTTTACAAACTAGTGAAGAAAATCACAGAATCACAAGCAGAGGTTAAAGTGGTATAATGTTTCTCAGTATACAACTGCATCTGATACACATCAATGTCAATAGTCAATATAACAATTCCATCTCCTGATTCATATAAACATTAATAAAACCTTAAACATTACATTAATAAAATATGTATGAATTGTTTTGGCAGGTCATCTTCATTGAAGAGATGGTGGGCATGATGTGTTTTCTATTAGTAATTTCAAGGACCGACAATGTTTCCGAAATTTCCTCTGTACATTTATATATAAAAATACTTCGTAGGATCATAGTGGAATGTTCAAAGATGAATCCAAACCTATAGTCCCAAGGTAGATAATATATAGGGAGGATTATATCAATATTTAACACAGCATACATGCCGTCACAAAAACACTCTTGCATATATTTCGTATATTCTAACACCATTTAAAAAGAGTAGTTAAAGTCATTAAAAATATCTAAAACTATTGCAATAAAACAGGAAATTGGTCATAGTAAAATATAAAAAACGGTCTATTATATTCACCGAATACACAATACACCTGCCCACGATGAAGGGTAATTATATTCTGTTGTTGTGCCGCACATGTATTCTACTGTGGGAAATGGCCACATCAGAGTTAATATAACCCAAGCAGAGGTACAACAAACAACATTTACACGGGCACTTAGCTATAAATAACGTAATACTTTACATATGACTTTTGTTATCATCCTAATATATTGGAACATAATTAATCTATATAATTATATCACTATTTCAAATTAGATGATCGTATTTTATAAAGTGATTTATAAATATCTACAAGTGTTTAATAGTATTTAACAAAGTATTTCTGACATATGTGGTTAGGAATATATAAAGAAAAGGTTTTTACTTTTTGGTTTAGATATCCTTGTGGGACTGTTATTATTATAATTATCCATATTATGTTAAGAAAGAAAAATGTTAGTTTCTATAAATTTTACACATACATTTTTTAAACATTTGTTTTAAACGACATTTTTATAAATTTTCTTATGAGCGTCAATAGTTGAAGTACTTTTGCATTTATATGTATATGTGATGCAGTTAATCCAATATAGTCCTGTTATATATTAACATTGAATTTACAGCTAATACGTTTACATCTAGTTACACTTTGAACAATACGATTTTATATTTGTTGTTATGGATTTAAAATGAAATTTGTAACTTAGAAAAAATTGTGTTAGTTTTAAGAATGTGCTACTTAAATTGTCAGTGGTTTTAGGATTTTAAAATGTTTTGAAGTTGTGCCATTAAATATTAATCTATTTAAGATTCAGAAGTTAATTATGTAATTATTTCTCGTTTATTAAATTTCTCATTAACATCCTATTATGTACGAACATAAAACGATTTTATTATTACAACTATAAATATTCTTTTACATTTCTTATAGGTTTTAATATTTTGTTTCAAATATTTATAACGTAAAATAACATATTTCAGAATAAGAAATATTTTTATCGTATGAGACGTAACGTATTAACGTAGAATTTAATGTAGTGTGACTAAATGTTTTGAAGTGAATTATATGAGAAATATAATAGTTATTTGATTTTTTGTAAAATGCACATTTTTAAAACCTTTTACTCATTTAGGTTAGAAGAGATTAGATTGTAGATCTCAAAACGTAGTGTTACTGATCACATTGTAATACTGAATGATAGCACATAAACAAAAATCCTGTAATCCTTCACAATCATTCCACTATCGTCCAAACAAACTTGAAACAAAGAAATGAAAACTTTTTAAACGATAAATATGGATACTTTCTTAATGGGGCTTGGACGATGACAATGTTTATGCACAAGAATAAAAAAATGTTTTCACTGAGACGCAAATTATTAATAATTAGTATGAGTATAGGTTTAGGTAAAAGTTATATTTGAATTAGAAAAAAATTATTAATATTATGCAAATATGCATTACTGAGACGTTTTAGTTTTACCCGTAAAACAGATCAGATTATAGATCTCGAAACCTGTAAACAATAAATACAGATGTATCTGTAATGGACCTGGTATTATTTTTAAAATAATATCCATAAGTCCAAAATAATAGTCAAGCAAAAAATCTCGCTTTATTAATTTTATTTTATAGCTGTAAGCAAACTGATCATTAGGGACTATTTAATTTTCCGCAGTATAGTTGTACGTAGTCAAAATAAACGATAAAAAAATAATTAACTTATATAATGATTATTGCCAATATTCTACGCAAATTATACTATTAATATGCATCCCTATTTTAATTTATTTCAGTATTGCTATAAAAAAATTAATTTCAAAGAATTAATCTATAAATATTGCGCATTTTAATTTATTTTAGTGGTAACAAATCCAAAATATATCAATGTACTTTTCGTAAATATGTAAATATCAATTAATAAAAGCAATTTAAACGAACAATATCAGCTACGAACTTAAACGCATGAATGTAATATAGTTTTAACTTGAAATACTAATACTTACCAATGAACCGATAGCAGCAAGTATTATTGAAATTAATCATAAAAATGTATTACAGTTGTGTTTGTACATTTTTAATTAGAAAGAAAATGTATTTATTTTTTCTCTGATTTTTACTACGAACAAGTTAGCTTGAGAGCCTTATTGGATGGTCAACTTTATCCCGTGATGTCGCTTAGAGGTAATGTCAAACTTACAGTAATAAACAGAATTCGATATTGGTCTTTGACCAGAATGAATATTGGATGTTGTTACCCGGAAAGCTATCTAATTACCTGTCGATATGTTCATATGATAAAGTATTTCACTGTAATTTATTACTATGAAAATATATCAAATAATTAGAGATTACTTTCCAGTGATGTAACGAAAAGTTACTTATTGGCTGAGTTTTAGCAGGCATGTCACAAGGAAGCTACAAACATTTCATTATTTTCTATCCGCTCATTTCTCGAAAACAATCTGACATCTAGCCTAGATAGAAGAAGTTTCATTTATATATGAGGAAATATAAGTACGGTTTTGTTGTATGTCACCCCATGGGTTTTAATGAGGGTTTACAATTAGTTATTTATTAGCCATATAATCTTAAAGTCTTGAACCCAGTAGGCTGACACAATTTATCCATTGTTTTCTGATTGTAATAGTTTACTTTCAATATTATTGTCTACCATTTTATCTGTGAATAACTAAATTAATTACACGCTTGTACATTACCTTTAAACCTCTGTGAAGCCTGTTACATAAAATGTATTGTGACTAATCTTTACCTTGTCTATATTATTATGAAATTTTTATCTCCTTTTAAAGGTTTCTATTCAAAATATATTATTTATTTGATTAAAATTGCCTTGATTTAATGATTACAACGTACAAAATTATGTAAAGCTCTGGTGTATTAAATTATAATGTATTTTACTTCCATGAAAGGAACTGAGCACACTACAGGTTAAAAACAAACAGTGGATTTTCAGCAATTGAGGTTGTTGTTTCGACAGATTTAACTAATGTAAGTTCATTTAATTTACTCAGACTCATGAAAATCAAGCAATGCTGCATTTATAGTGATATTTTATCTTTGACAGAGCGGAATTTGTAGACACCAAAAAGTCTCTACGAAATAGAGGCGAACAGGCAAATAGCCATAAGTAAAGAAGGGAATTCATTACCCAATTTTGACCAGCGTTCCAAGTAATAATTTTCTACAATCTAATTAAGTTGGTTTGAAATTAATAAATATTTCAATCTAATACAGGATACAGAATCTTACTTAATTTAAACGTTTGAACACGAGGGTGTAGGTCCATTACATTTTTTTTCGTTTGAAGGTATATATGTTGAGGCTTGACCTAACAAACACCTATTGTATAGGATGCTCTATTATTTTTAATTATTTGAAATAAATAATAAATTCAACGATGTAACTTAATTACATCGTTGTACTGAAAAGGTAATATTATTTTTATTTACATTATACCTTGCTTTCTTTTGTCAATTTATTCTTCTCGTTGTAAACATGGTAACGTATAAGATCAATTGATCTATTATCGTATGTAGAGGCCTCTAATGGTACGATGTTTATAGTTTGGAATAGTGATAACAATTATTCTAGATTTCGATTTGTACAATAAATTTGAATCTTGTAGGGTAATTCAATCGCTACTTGTGTTTTTTAGAAAGAATAAATACGAAACTTTAGGGAGCGTCTGAGTCTATATTGAGATTAATCGATAAAGCACTGACCAAGAAACTAAATCATACTATTAGAAAAAAACCTGTTTAAAATTGCTTAATTAATGATTATCAAAACTTATTTATACTCAAAGGGACATTCTTTAACCAAAGTGCTTACTTTAAAGAATTTATTACTGTTTCTAGATATTTAACTAACATTACAATGTAGAATTGAAAGTAGCTATAGAAGTTATACAGTATCTTCTGTTTCATACCTTAAAAATGTTTTATGAATTAACAAAATCGATGTGCTGAATAATCTGCTTTAATTGTACAGTCTTTGAAGAGACGACCTACTTTCCAATACCGTTCATTCAACTATGAAACTTCACCTAATCTTGTATTTTGGTAAACTGTTATTGCTTTAAATTTGTAATTGTAGCAGTTTATCAATTATTTATATAATATAACCATGAAATATCTTAAATTAATGTTAAATTTTTATATAGGCCTATAACGTATTTACCATCATGAGCGTATAAACATTTTTATTTATGTAGGAATAAATTTTGATACAAAGCCTTTCTCGCAATATCTTTCTATGTGATGGATTTACATTTTTCCATTAAGTTAGGTTTCATATCAGTGTTGAAAAAATAAAATATCTTTTGAAAGAGAAGGTGCAATAACGCAATAGTTTGCTAAATTGCACTCTTTTCACAACATTTAGATATTTACTAAACACTCAAGTATATTTTTATTTTTCCCCTATGATCAAATATGTCATATATTTAAATATAATATGAATTTAAAATGTATCACTACAAATTTATTTATTCTCTATTTTATTGCTGCTATCATTGTGACCCATAAATATATTTTATGAAAATATAAACTAAATGATTTATTTAAAGTGGCATGCAACTTTATAAAAATAAGTGTCGAAAGAATGAAATATAGCTTCATGTAGAATTTCAAATATATAGTTTACTTCCTTTTTTAAAATATCCTTCAGACAGACATACAGATGCACAGACAGGTATAGAGACATTGAAACAAGAATGATTGAATAAAAAAAATACTCCTACGAGCATTTAAAAACGGAAATTCGTCTTAATTATTAATCAATTTAATATCTGTAAAATCGAGTACACTCTTAAAAGATATCTTCGCGTAATTAAAACTGCACGGGATAGCTCTTCTCACGGATTTACGCTATCCAATCTCATAACTAAATACTTTTCTTAAGGTTTAGTCAGATTTTCAGATGTAGGTTAAGTAGTTCTTAATAAAAATCCTGTCTAGACTCAGGAATAATTTAAACACAATCGTCTCTTTCAAAGTACATGATACCTAATTTACGGTTTATTTCTTTTTTACTATGTTTATAAATTATGTGAAACTTATTATAACTTAATTAATTCAGTAATAATTGGGTGTACTGTTAGGTATTGCAAAAGTAAGAAGGATTAAATTATCACTGAAATAAGATATAGTAATAAATTATTTCCTTTTGACACTTTGGATGATAATGTAACCAGTAATATTGGTTACAATTTTTTTTATTCCACGAATAGGCCTGGAATAATTCAAAAGCAAAATATATTATATTAAATATATTTATCATACTACAGGATTTATTTGTACAATAAACTTTTTTTACCTAGATTGAATCTACCTTAACAGATAATTTGCATCCTCTAATACTAAACTCGATTTGATAATTGTATCAAAACTGTTCTGTTTCTATTAGTTTAGCTTTTATTTGTATAAATAGCATAATTGAATGAAGTGCTAAAAACTATAAAAAATCCACGCATATAAACAGGAGATAAAATCCCCGAAAACATTCAAAACCGTTTTTAAAGAAGTTCAAAAATGTCTGAGTAGCGACTTGGGCGAGAGTTAAATGTCCATAAATATACAGTTCACAAATATTTCAAGAAAAGCTAGATATTATTTCCTAAAGTTTGCTACAGATAATGGGAGGTTTAAATCAAAAACAGTATTTATTAAATCTGTCATCGTTATATGTTGTTACAAAAGATATAACGCTACGTTTTAGAATTTAAATCTATCCTCTTCGTCAAGTGGGATAGATATAAAAATAAATATCCAAATATATTATCAAATATAAAAATGTAAGGAAAAAATAAAAAAGAAGGAAATTAAAGGGGTTCAAACATACCAAAATTACACCTTTTGTAACATATAATTATGGCGAATGTCTGAAATCCTGTGATAATTTTAAATGTGTTGGTTAAAACGTCAGGTATAGCTTTTTTGTGGACAGATGACTAATAAAAGATTGATGAATTTGATATAGTTATTATATTGGAAATATAGTGGATCAAAATTATATACATACAATTGTCCTGTTGGTGTTGAGATTGACATTTTAATTATCTGCAAATGCTCATGGTCATATCGTTCCTATATTAAACACTTAGAACAACGAATCAGAGCGGCGATGGAATGAGTTACCAAGAAGTCTTAATCAGAATATGGGATATGAACAATGTTCGCTTTTACGTCCGTAGGACGATTCAGGGTGCTTAGGTTGAGCCCGATTAAAATGAGTTAAAACTGCTAGAGTACGGTACTCTAAGCCTAAGTCAATATCATTCTTGCGCTGTATATAAATTTGTAAATACATTGATTTAAAAGTGTGGTTAAGATTTTTGGACACACTGTATATTTTAGTTATGTTAATAGTGAAATAAAACACTAATTCGATTACTGCATAAAAGAAACTTTTAGAACTCTTATTTAGCTTTCAACAATGACAAGCAAAAGATCGGTAGTTAGACATTTGTGGTAAAATATTACTTATAGAACACTAAATCACATTAGTGTTTTTATAAATTTGTAACTACTATCAGATTTAAAATTTTTTAGAAATAATTTTACAGCATCCTTTTTGTATTCGCAACCTATTTCTTTTAATTATAATTAATGCTTTTTTATGTGATAACAGATATTTAGTCATTATTCAAGGCTTTTTAGAAAATAATACAATTTGTGTTTTAAAATATTATTGACTGTGCCGTTCTACGTTACCCAAATCAGAGTGGAATAATCCTAGTAAACAAGACAGTTAGTTGGAAGAAGTTGTGGCATTTCTTGCTAAATAGGTTAATATTGCTTTTCGGTAGAAATTATATCTGGAATGTATGTTGTAAATCATATGAGTAGAGCAATTTTCAGTAAAATCTTGATTAGTTGCTTTAATTCATGGTTTGTCTCTTGAAAGCTTCTTATTTAAAAATTTGGTAGCTCCAACACTTATGTTTGCTACCGGTTACCAAGTGAGTTTCTTTCGAATCAATATAGTTAATTGTCTGAATGAGAAGTGATTGATTCTTACTTTAACCTTTTTGCAGCTGGGAAGATTCGAATATGACCATACACATGAACTATATTAGAATGCGTGTTTTTTTATTTTTTATTATTACTTCATACCTATCGGTATTATTATTATTAATTTACTGGAAGTTTATATAACATTCAAACCTGACAAGGAACTCAGTAAAGCCAATATATAGTGTTTGCCTCTGTAAACAACTGTATATGGTCATCATAATGTTCCAATTATAATTTGAAATTAACTATAATATTATGTTTCTATAAGCTGTTTACTAGAGGTAAATATACACCTTTTATACATTCACACTTCTCAACCAATAAAATATCCTTTGCTAAAATAAGCAGTTAAGATTTTGTATAAATTCCGACATATCAAATAAAGGAAGAGTAGGGAAATCTTCTAGGACAACAATAATGGAAACGTCTGTGTCGTTTTAAAATTTATTTTAATCTAGTTAGGTTATGCAATGTTAAATTGAATTCAAGTCCATACTCTTAATTAAAAATATTATTTAAGTGTTTCTTGATCACCTTGAAGCTTGCACAGGACTTAAAAAACTAAAAGAAACTGCTGGGATTTAGTTTTAAAAAGGAACCATTCTTAATTATCTTCTTGGCTAAAAGGACAGATATAAAAACTATTCTTTAAAATCCATCATTACGGATTAATAAATGTTGTATGAAATTAGACCCAAGATATTGTAATATTTTTCCTTTAGTAATAAATAAGTACAATTTGTAACAGAATTTCTTCCTTAGGCTTAACCACCTTAAGTTAAAAATGGATTTGAGAATTACAGGATTTTTCGAAACAACATGTGCGAAATATTCACATATGTTTAAAAACATTACTTGTATATTCCTTAAGCTAATAGGCCACCTCCTTAATCTTGTAAAAAGTAACCTAAAGAGGAGATGTTTTAAATCAATAACTATCACATCACACAAATACCACAAATACACAATATTTTCTTGCAATCAAGGACAGTTGCATGGCATACCTATAATTAGTGTAGATTAAATGCAGGTTCTGGTCTATTAAAGAATTCTTTATGTAGCGCTTCATATTAAATACAATGAAATTAAATCTGTAAATATTTTTTGTTTACTTTTCACTATAAAAAAGAAAATCAATTTTAATAAATACAATGACTTTTATTTTTTACGATATCCTAGTTAATAAATTAACACATACGTAATATTTTTCAAACTACTTCTCTTCATCAATAACTATATAATTTATGTGAATAAATTGCAACTTGGTGAGAATTTCAAATTAAGTACTAAATTTTACTTTACTCCTCCAATATTATTTAGAACATGGCGTTGTTTTATGGATTAATTATTTGATTCAATAAAATTGCATTCTCTTGTATGAACACCCATAAACCCTCCGTGGTATTCAGCCAATATTGCGGGGTATAACTTCAAAATTGTAATATTTATAGAGAATAAACATTTTAATTAGATTTGAGCCTTTACGAATTTAATTTGTAATGAACTGATATATACATTCAAAACTATAGTAATTCTATAATTTAATAGATCACCGAACAATTAAAATTTTCAATATAAAAAATAAATTATAATCTAAAGTTATTTCATAATTTTTAAATGCTATATGTCCTCCTTGCTAATAATTTTGTGTTGTGTCAATAAGGCTTAAAAATATATTTTAATTATATTTACAGTAAGAGTCAAACATTATTGACTAGACTTTCTTTCCAAACTTTAATTTATATTGCACTATAAAATCAGACGTAAATCAGTGATTTTTCACACCAGCACGTGTTTTTTACGGGGTTTATAGTTTTTAAGTTTATCAGCAGAGGACTTAGGTTTATTTATGCTTTTATATACCTATATAAAAATATGTAACAATATTTATAACGGTTTGATATTTGCAAATTAATAAGTTTTAATAATTTGTTTTTAGATTTTTATGGGTAACGCATTGCAAAGTTTGTAGCTTTTATAAATATTTAATAATTATAATTTATTATTGTTTAGTATGATGTATCATTATAAGCATAAATTGATTTAGAATCAACGGACGACGTAATGTATACTTGCACCTTTTTCTTACTAAATTTTTAAAGTATTCAAAAAGTCCAATGATTCTTCAAGTATCATGATGTCAAGAGATTGCATACATAATCTTAAATCATAAATTTGTTCTGTAAAAATACAAGAACATGCCTGAAATCTTTATCATGTCAAATGTCATGTGTAGATTTTTAAATTTATTTTTCACAAAAAGCACGTATTTCTGATTGGTTTGGTATTTACTCAAAACATGGGAATGTTTGTAACATTAGTAGCTATATGAAGCATCTTTATGTGATAATTTAACAGAATGAGAACAACAGTTATTTTTAAATAAGTAATGTAAATGTAATGTACATTTTTCATAACTCTTAAAGGGCAGTGTTTTAAAGCCAGAAATATGTTATATGTCAAATTATTACTGTGCAATCTAATTCTAATTTAAGGTTGAAAGTAATACACTTTAAATTAATACAAAACATAGTTTTAAATACTATGTACTATACCATGTGTTTTATGTAAGGCAAAAAATATTTACATAGATTTTTTTACGGTGAGTGGTATTTTATAAAAGTAATCTTGTGGAGTGATGTTGTCAGCGAAAGTGTTACCAGTGATGTATGAGCAGTAATAATATCCCTCGTCACATTTGAATATATACGAGATCCTCCCAATAGTGGGAAATAATAACAAAAACATGCAACGTGACCTCTTAATAAAGCCCAACCTCCACGTACAATGTTATTGTTTGTTAATATCCTACATACAGTGTAAAAAAGATTTTTATATCGTTGTCTTAAACAAGACAACGTTTTGCGCGTGTGTGTTTGTGTTTTCGCTTTAATAGTGTAATTTTTATATTTGAAAAAAAAACACTTCAAATAATACATAGTGCCCTGACAAAAACTATCGTACGTGATCGTTACATAGCCAATCGTATTAATACAATTAGTATTACAATATTTTCAAAACACATTTTGTAATAAAAAATTAAGTTAATTTGAAATAATTAGTTTTATTAGAGCATTTAGACAAATATGGTTTGTGTTAGGTTTTAAAACAGAACCGAAAAAGCCAGATAAATGTCTGTATAAAGATAGCTGTAAAGAGAATGCGAATATAATTCACATCTTATCTTTGCAACGTTCTCTGTACTGTCTATTGACATTCGTTGCATTTGGGTTTGCAAGCAAAGTCAATTGAACGACTTTTCTTTTTTAGTAACGTATTTAGAAAATAAGTAAACTGTAAAAATTCACAATTATATTATTTAAAATTAAGGTTTAGGAAAGTATATTGTCATAGAGTAAAAACAAGTGTTTAATGTATAGTAAATGCATATGTAATATAAAGAGATATTTTAAACCTTTAAGTAATTTGAACAGAAAAGCTACAGTAATTTAAAATAAGTGTATTACTTGTATATTCTTGTTTTAATGATAATAGTATATTAATGTAATTTAGTAGTTTACACAATTTAATTCGATATATTTATTCTAAAAAGAAACTTACCCGCCACCCACAAAGTTTACCGAGGGCATTTATGTATTTTTTTCAACTTTTTTGGAAGAATAATCACAATAATGTTACGGCAGATGTTTACTTCTAAATGAACAAAATAAAATATTTTTAAAAACGAAGGGTTAATGCTTGAATGCTTTGTTTATATCAAAATATAAATATCCTTTATATTCATAACGCGTGGGAAGCAATAAAAAACATATGTAGTTACAACAAATTTAATGATCTTGAACATTTTCAGGGAGGATTCAGTATTCACAGTACAGTTAATGAACCCAAAAGGTGTCCTGCCTCTCTGGAATATTTCGTTACGAACAGGAATAGTAGTAATTTTAAGATTAGTGTCAGTAAAGACATGTTATACCGAGACCATAAACATGTACTTTTATCAGTTGACCGTATAACATATGTAAATAGTTGCTTGGAGGTAGAAATCACTACTATATGTTTTATAACTTTTAATGATAAGTCAAGTAAGGTTTCTGCGAAAGAATTACAGAAGCTAGTCATGAAGTGCTTAAAACCAATCAGTTATATGATATGTAAGAAAAGTGTTAATGTTTTTTCCATTATTTTAGGATTTGTTTTATTTTTATTTCCGTTCAAAGCTAAGTAGGTTTATTTAAAACCTATGAATTTGTTTTATTGTTAGATTATGTTTTGTTTCTTAATGACAAGCCTATTTTAAAGTTTGTATTTATTGGTAAAATAAAGTCTCAATGATTATTAAATATGAGTTATACATTTTAGTCTAAATTAATGGACAATTTTTATTATTCACAACTATTAATTATACTCGAATTTGTGAACCGTGAAAAATGTGATTTAACATAGTGTAACATACATGTTACCTGTGGCAGAAGGGATATACTCGTACGTATTATTGTAAGAATTATCACTAGTACGTCAAATACTACTCGTATTATAATAAAAAGTCATTAAAACATTGACATTTAAAAAGAGATATGTGATTAGTACTGTACTAATAAATTATCCGCCGTATAGTATAAAGTTTACGTAAGTAAAATTCTAAATCATTTCAAAGACCAAACCGATTTATTACACCTCTTTCAGATAATTATAAATATTTAACGTCCATTTGAGACAGGTTTTCTACAAAATATTGATCTGCATTATGACTTGCTGCATAAGTAATCGTAAAAATAAGGAGCCCGAGAATAGATCTAACATAGATACGCTGTTTTTTTCACTGAGAACGTCCTTCCTGAATATTTAGTAGGGTAAAGATGTGTTACTTCCTTCTAGTAAGTTAAAGAAAATGCTATTTATTTCAGAATAATTCAAGCAAGGAATTGCAATCGATTCCTAATCTTTATAGTGATTTAATATTACTAAATGATATATAAACTTTGTACTATGACATAAATCTTGTACCTTTTAGTGTCCTTTTATAAATTGGATACCTTAATAATTGAATAATACCAGTATTCCTGAAAAATATTTTTAGTCTGTGTTGTATTGTTTAATTATATATTTCATTCTTTTTTGAAGTTTGTTTTTGACGGTAGAAGGATTGTAAATGAAAGAGGAATTTTCCGAACGGTTTGTGTGTTATAAAACAAAATGTTCAGTGACTTTTTGTTTTATATATAATTAATAGAATTTTTGTTATTATGCACTTTTCTTCCCATCAGAGCCAGGTCCCAATATCAATACTCTACGACTTTATATAGTTATTTTAATGTATAATGTTATATATAATAAAAATAACTTGTTAATTGAATTCTTCTTATTATGGACTTTCCTTCCCTGTAGAGCCAGATCCCAATACCAATACTCTACGTCTTTATATATTTGTTTTAATATCGGTTTCTATTTTAAAATAACAAGAAACAAGTTACTCTGTTAAAAGATTATTTTTAAATGAGGTCCATGCTGTTGCTTTTCTGAAAATAAATTGTAAAATTATTCTTTCTAACATAACATGTTTACTATTTGTTCAATAAGTTTTCTCGTTCTCAATATGGTTACTTATATTAACAATCTGTCCGTTATAAAATTTCAAGAGGCTGCTAATAAACCAATGTTTATTGTTTTCCATAGTAACGAAGAGGTGTTATATGTAGAGTGTGACAAAAAATGTTTATGCTTTTGGCCAATTCGACAAGATTTAAAATCTACAAGCATTTATAGACAAACACAATCGACAGACAAATCGAATTTAAACCGACATAAATTCCCGAGAGAGTATGGATGTATATTGGGGTTAAAATTAACCTATAAACCTGATTCTAGTATTAAGTAAATGTTGTTAATTTTATAGAGTCATACCCTAACGAAAAGTATTTATTCTCATAAAGCACCTGATACCTTAAAATCTTATAGCAATAATTCATTTAACAATTCATAGCTATTGAATAAACAGTGGAATATTAAGATGAAAAGACATTATTGAAACTCTATCCTCTGATGTCATACCCCAACAGTTTTGAATAATATTACCGAATCACTGCGCTGAATAGTTTATTTTGCCAATGCAGCTTTTAGAGAGAAAGGCCTGCCTTGCAATAGTGTTCAGTCATCTACGAAAGTTCCACCTGATCATGTACCTTACAAAACTTTTATTGTTATATTTGTGAATTATGTGTATGTTATTACTTACAATTAGTAGTCATATAAACTTGTATTTTATTAATCATTTTGTAATTTAAAATTATTTACAATTATTTGTGCATAATTAGTACATCCCTAGCAGGCAGACCAAGTATATAATGTGCGACATAAATGTAGAGATAGATAATATAGCCTTACCCAAGTTTTATATTCTGACTTTCACCTTAATATGAAAAACCATTTTTATGCAAAATTAAACTTGTATGCAAAAGTTGATTCAAAAACGATTAAACTTAGTTTATTAAAATATTTCATTTACGACTTTCTCATTGTCCGCATTAAATCCTATTAAATCATTTTGTAAATATTTAGCAACGTAAACCAAGTCCCATGTCCCATGCTAAGCAACAAATTTATAACATTTTCAACATCTATTTTACATATATAGAGTATATAATATATAGCGTAAATGTCTTAACTTTTAGTATGTAATAGTTAATTAATGCCTATTATTTAAAATTTTAATATACTGAGAATCTTTTCAAAACTAAGTTGGATGGAATTTAATTGGTGTACCTGTCATACTGAGTTCCTGTAATAACAACGTACCACCAATATCGATTAGCAGCTGACAAGGTAATCTCTGCAGCTGGTTCATATATATTATAATCTACAATGTGTTAAAACATGGTTTTTCAGTGATACTGCTTCCCTTTCTCTAATGAGGATTGTGAGATTCTGTTCTTTATACTGTTAATGGAACGGTTAAAATACTAATTCAACAATTCGTACATACTGCCAAAATGTATATTTTAAATAATTTAAAAACGTCCAAAATACTTCGTGTGGTGTATTTAGAATATGCAAAAATGGATTCCAAAACAAAAAAGAAATTTTATTATAATTAAAACCTGCACGAGACAGAACTTCTTAAATATATTTTAAAATTACCATCAACGTATTTAAAATTTCAATTCAGTACTAATATTTTGTAATAGTTTTTGGAAGAACAAAAAATGTTAAATAATATTTAAAGTAACATTAAATCATTTTTGGAACAAATAGTTATATTACCCTAATAAAGGTTCTAAAAAAATTACCTTCTTCACAAAAACAGGGTCTTTATCTTACTATATATACATTTACTAAAACATATAATGTAAGCACTAAATTGAAATATATGTTTAAACTCAATTGACTATTCATTATTGACTAATACTCTAATAAATCTGCATATAATACTAATCACAAATTTTTGGTTTAATAAAAACTATTCTGTCTCTATTAGGTCTTAGTTATGAATTCTTTCATATGTAGCATACGTTAATATATTGATAAAAGTATAAGACTCTATTCTCCTTAATAATGAGAAGCCAAACCACTTTTAAGCTTTAGTCTGCCTGTCGCCATGGGCCACTGGCCTGTGCAAGGACCTTATCAAACAGAATAAGGGGGAGAGTCGATACAGTCGGTGGTACTGATAAAAAAGTGCAAGGGTCACAGACAAGACTCGAACCTGCGCTATCTCAGACTCAAAGTCTAACGCCTTAGACTTTTCGGCCATCGGCACTCCCAGCAGGCATCCATCCAGCAGGCCATCGCCTGATATTTTATAGATATAGTTTAAGATTTAGATAACATACCCATCGATTAGAATGCCGGCCAATAACCATCTGGTCGCTGTTGAAGATGGGAGTTATATTGACTACAGTTAACCTATTACATTTAAAAACATAATACCAATATATAATACTTTTATTTTTGTGAGGCCTCTCGATAGCAAAGCTATCTGCGTCAGACACATCTAGTCGATATTTTCAAAGATATTTTAATCCATTGTCCTTTACAGTTTGAAGCTTCAAATTCACTCAGACTCATTCCTCAAAACAGGGATTCATTAATGGATGATCAACTGCTACACGTCTCGTCTTGTATGTAGAATTATTACGAACTGCATTTGGATACGTTCTGTAGGTAAATGCAATTTACTTATACTGCATCAAGGCCTTTGATAAAATCTGCCACTCTCAAAGCTCATTTTTGTGTCAAAGCTTAATACCTATGGAATTATGAATGCCCTTCTACCTTGGCTCAATAGGTACTAAACAGGCAGTCATATATAGTCCGTTTCTGCAATGGATTCTCTGATTACTTCGAAATAATTTGCTGTGCTCCATACAGCTCGGTATTAGGCCCTTACCTTATCAACATATTTATAATGATATAGCAGAAGCTATTAAATGAAATTTCCTACTTTTCGCTGATGACGTAAAATTATTTGGAACCATTAATAATATAGACTATATTGCCTCTCTAAAAATTTAACCACATTGTCAAAGCAATTGGTGTGATGCCTAAAATATGCAACTTAATAATGAATTACGTAGTTATATCTTAATTTAGAGGGAAGACCTTTTTTGCAAGAAATAACTACATTCCTGAGACCCCACTAAAGCGCTGTGAAAGATTCAGAACCTTTTAGTGTACATTAACTCGCTTTTAAATCCTGAACATGTCATCGACGCCGTATGTGGCGGAGCAAACAGACTACTCGGCCTCCTATCTCGAGCTGCTAAGAGTGGACTTTCTGCATACACTACAGTACTACATATCTTTATAAATCCTTTTTGCACCCAAACCTCGAATGTGTCTCATTCGCATGGAAGCCTTGTCATTCCTTTCGTATGGTAAGACTAGAGGTTGTAAAAAAGATTTGTGAGGCTTATTTAAATATCTCTTGGAATGGCTCTCTGTGGTGCGCCAGCGGATGATCTGGGGTGTAGCTTAACCTTTCTCCTGTTTAAGATCGAATCAACAGGACTGATTTGTCTTTTATTTATAAACTCATTAATACCCATTCTAACTGCCCTAATTAATTGGCCAATATTGAACTGAAGATACCGTTGTACGGGATATACATAATTATTCGTCCATCCATCTCACCCAAGAAACTTCTTAAAGTTTGGTTCCATTAAAATATTCCAACGCTGAGATAACAATACACCTACAGAATAAATTTTAGTTCTTTAATTGGGTTAATTTCAGGGAGAAAGAGAGAATTTGTTTTTTTTAGTAAATTTTGTTTGTTTTAGTTAATATTTAAGTTGTTCAAAATATATTGTCACCATCTCATATCCTTAACAAAATCAAAATCTATGATAAATTGTAGCAAGCGATTTTCTAGGACTTATATTTAGCTTTTAACTATGAAAACCAATATATAGATTTGTATATACCTAATGTGTAAATCTTGCTTAAGGAATACTAAATCGTATAAGTAATTTTGATATTTTTTACAAATAATATTTTAATTAATAATAAAAAAGGAGCTATTGGTTTAAAGGTTGAAATTCGATGTAAATAATGATCGGTTACGTGATTAAACATTTCAAAATATTATTCATTTTATAGAGAAAAATAATTATCTAGCGTCGTTATTATCTAATTATCACTATATGGTTGAAGATAACATTAGCAATGCCATTTTAGATGACATATCTCAGAGCAGTCTAACCGCAGTAAACAAGACAGTTTGTCACAGGAAGTTGTGGCATTTACTAATATGTAGGGTAATTGTATGGTCTATTTACTGAGAATTTCATAACAGATATATGCAGAGGACTTTTACAGCACAAACAATATTAGTTAATATGGTTCATTGGTTGTTACAAAATATTTTACGTCTTATTTGATACTTAGGTGATTCCAGTAGTAATGTTTTACACCGTTGACCCAGAGAGATTGTTTGTAAACCAGTATAATTATTGGAACCACGTTTGAGAAAAGCAATTCCGACTCTTAAACGTTTTGCAGCTTGTATGATTCTGATGAGATGTTGTTATTATTAGTATATAGAATATGGATTGATTTGGCCGTTTGCATATTGTTACTAGTATTTTTAGTATGTTAGTAGAAAAACTCACATAATCTATTATGTGAGTTTTTCTACTTTAATACATTATTTTACTATTGATTTTGGTTTATTTAATAGATTAATACGTAGATACTACGTACAATCAAAACAAGACGACCCCGCTCATTTAATACACACAATACTGCAAAAACCACCATCGTTCTATTTTGTTTTCTGTTAGTATGTAAAATATCATGTTCCTAGCTCTATAATCCTGAAATTATTTCAAAGTTCTTCCAACACCTAGGAAGTAGGAGAAAGCTAAAATACTATTGGTATCCAGTTTTAAAAATAAATAGTAAATGTCGTGTTGTTCTCAGATAAGGATACATCCTTTTTAACACTACATAATGTGTGTTATTATCTACAGATTATCGACCTAAATTTTTCTTCAAACTATTGCTTATCTATTATAATAAAAATGTTTCACTTTCCAGATATTTAAGCAAATTTAACAAAATGAACAGTGTTGCAGCCCATAATTGGGTGAAAGAACATGTCAAATACAACATTTTACTATTTTGCAAAAGAGCCATTAATGCATTACTTAAAACTACCTTTACAGTTTATTTTAAGTTTCGTAGATGATGTTAAAGACTGTGTGTGTTTTTTATATAAGAGTTTGTACCATCATATAGAAATAGAACATGAAAACAGGAAGTCTGAATGTTTTATAAGCTTCGATATCTGTTTGGAACACCTAATTACAATTGCTTAATAAGAACTTAAAATAGGCTTCTATAAATGAGTATTAAAAACCAATGTAAATTTTTTTTATTGTCATATTACATTAGGTTTTGGCTTCAGACTAAATAATATATTTCATATTATTACTGCGCTATCCCAATTTACTTGCATATATGAAACAAGAAAACCATCTAAACGAAAAATGTATTTTTAATATTGTACTTGAAATATTTTTTAAATTATTATGTGTATTTTATAGATAACAAAATAATCATAATAGATCATTGTTGGAAGTTACAAGTGCATTACAAATATTTATTTTTAGGAGTGATATTTTCTAGAAAAGTGATACTAGTTGTATGTAAGCAACAATCAAATCCATTGTCGCATTTCAATACATACGAGTTTTCGATGATAGGGGGACAGGATTATACATATGATTGTAAATTGTAACGATAACTCAACATAAAGACCATTCAATGAAATAGAAATAAATCAGTGACAATATAAAATCGTTTTTTGTGTTTTTATGAAGTAATATAGCGTTAAAATAATTAAATCAAGTATTTTTTTAATTTAAAGTAATGCAAAGCGATATATGCTGTCATAAATAAAATTTAAACCAATTAACAGGCTCTTTGAATAAATATTTCGTGGATTTGGATGCGTAGAGAGGATTTTTCGCCAATCTATATATTAGCTGGGCGTAGCCTGAATATGTTTTTGCAATAAGAATAGAGATATAATCATACTTCGACCTTTGTAGTGTCCATGTAAATGTTCCGTTATATCGGTTGAATAGATTACCCGTAAAAGCAAAAGAGAAACAAACAAAGGCATTCCAGTATATAATATTATTATGATTACAGTCTGGATAGTTTTACATTATAACGATAAAAATAATTATTCTAACGTTATTTCGAGTAGTTAGAGATGTGTGAGGAAATACATTTTCTGAGTAGGTCTTGATTGTATATATATATATATATAAAATTATATAAAACTTTGTTTGTTTGTTTTTTTATTTTATTCTGTGTATGTTTTAAAAATTATACTTGACAAAGTTGTTAATCCCAACGAAATATTGTACATAAAAAATTTTTAGTTTTCTTTTGAAACTGCTCTAAGAGACTATATATACAGTTAAATGGAAGAAATTTTAAAATACCAGTTTTCTTAAGAAGTATGCTTTACATTCATTATATACATAACGGTAATGGTTCAAATGTTCAATAATAATCTTACTTCAAAAGCTATAAATTTAGGCGAATTAAGTGTATAAAATGTGGGTTAGAGACATTTATTCTCATAACGCAGACTACTAGTATTTTAGATCAATAGTTTTCTGCAACATTACATATCAAAACAAGTATGTTTTTAAATTTATGACTATCCAGGAAATTAGTTACTGTGGAACTGCTTTTAATAAACTCTGTCAGACATGCTAAATAATGACTAATATTTAATATCCCAGCGCCTTAATCGCGACAAAAATTAAGTGTTTTTCTTTTTCATTTTATTGTCATCATATTGTATTAGTGCATAAAATATAAACACGTACTAAAAGAAAAATACCAACACTTAATCCTTTTTATAGGTCTCGTGCACAGCAATATAGTGCATGGATTTCCAACAGTATAGTATTATTTATTCTGAGTTACACGTACAATAATTGCTGTGTGTTTTCGTGCACTTCTATTGTTTTCTTAGACTGCTGTTAACTTGTAAAGTATTAAAACACCATTATTATTGCTTAATATATGATCAAAAACTCCAATAAATGACACATTTTTATTTTTGTAAGGCCTTTCGTGCTCAACGAACACGAATATGTGTTCATTGAGCACGAAAGGCCTCATAAAAATAAAAATTTGTCATTTATTTTAGTGTTTGGTCATATATTAAGCATTTAGTTTCCAATAAGAAGAATCTGGTAAAATTTACCATTATTGTTAGTGAAAGTATTTTGATAAGAATATTTGAGAATTTTATCAGCTAACGAACAGTTCCAATGATTTTCAAAACTGTGTATTTGAATTTTAAGGGCTATAGACGAGAAGCAGCAAGACTACAATAGGTGTAAGAATATAAATTACACTTGATTTAACTGACTTCACAAATATTTATTTTAATTTTATAAAATCCATTAAACAATTTCAGTTTTATTAAATCCTATACATTTCAGTTCATAATTTGTATGAAATCTATTTGAATGTGTGAATTTTACAAAACCTGGAATATCTTCATACAGTGTAACATATTCAACGATCTCGACATCTACAAAAATATTGACTCTGGCTTTTGGAGTATACATATAATTACAAGTTTTGAAAAAAGTGAAAGAATTATATTTAAAATTATTTTGTAAACATTTATATAAGTTTCTTGTAAAATTTATTTGAGCGTAATACAGTATAAATTCAAATCAAAATTAGACTACCTTATCATATATTATTAGGAAAAATATAATATTTTAGATATTTAACCCAGACATGTATTGTGTATATCATTAATCTGTAATATTTTTATTCTAAAACTTGTTACATAAATAATAGTAAAACTGAGTAGAACAAGGATAAATCTAACAGACAGGCGATGGATGACACTGGGAACGCCCAAATTGAATACTTAATAGGGCAAAAATATGTAAAAACATATTCATTTATTTATTTTATTTTATCTCACTTACAAATCACCTGATCGTTTAGTAAATCACAATCATAGATAAGCTATAAATATTATACCAAATACAGGAAGAAAACAAATAGTTAATGTAATTATTACAGTAAGGCCACATTTAGAGTCCATGCAAGTCGTCAACTTTAAGATGAGTTCTGTGTTCAGTTTGTTGATACTGGAACTAACCGTTTTCAGTAGCTGAAAACCTCGGTTTTATGTTTAAAACTTTGCAAACTTTACTTTAGTTCCAGACAAAAATATTAAATTGGCAAACACCTGCAGTGTGAGGAATAAATCTCGCTGACAAGTTTCCTCAGATTTATTACATTTCTCTCGAAAATAGACTTTGGTATCTGAAAGAGTTTCTGTCTCTTTCTTTTTACTTCTCGAAACATTTTAAAGTATCATATTCGTTCCATAAGTATAGGATTCACTCGCCTTCGGCTCGCTGGGGGCTACGCCCCCAGGCCCCCAAAGTAAACGCTTGCCAATTCGGGGATAAGCGGAATTCGGTGACTGGTTAAGTCCGGACATTAAGTAAATGACAAGGGATTTAAAAATTGACCTTTTTCATAGATTTTTTTCCGGATTCGTAAAAACTTTTGACTTTGAGGGCATTTTGCGGTTAAACCGTTAGAGATACGACAAAAAGTGACTGGACCTTTCTTGTTGGAAATTTAATTTTGTCTTTCGATTGTGCCCTCAGATCTGATCTACGACCTATGGTTTAGCCAGAAATGAGCTCGGGAGAAAAGTCTGCACGGGTCAGCTATCTTGAATTGTTTAGTATAAACATAATAAAAACCGACCTCAAGGCAGTATTTTAAGTCGAACAGGGGGTTTAATATCACCAGGAGACTATCTAGTCAAGGCGAGAAATTCCCTGGGTGGGTGATTAATGTTAAGGAGGTTAAGACAAGAGGGGGTTTAATTTCGTCAGGATATTGTCTGGTCATATGAACAACTTCCCAGGGGGGGTTAACGTTACCGGGGGATAAGTCTCCAGGGGGTTATCTGGTCATACCAGGATCTTCCCAGGGGGGGGGGGGTTAAGAGATTTGGTGACTGGTAAAATTCGGACATGAGGTCATGGCAGGAAATTCCCTGGGGGGGTTTAATGTTACCAGGGGGGTTAACACATCAGGGGGTTGAATGTACAGGAGGTTATCAGGTCATACCAGGAAATCCCCGGGGGGGGGGGTTAATATTACCGGGGGGTTAATGACACACTTGGGCCTTTTTTAGAGGGTATTGTGTCTGTGAACATAAGAAATATTCCTCTGTCCCTATCTACTATTGACGCTTAGCTAACGCTCAGCCAACTCCCGAAGTCACTGAACCTTTTCTGTAGATCACGTGATTTCCTAAATCCCGTTTAAAATTTGTTTTGAGTTACGACCAACCGTTTAGCCGCTATCAAGCCCGGAATGTAAATTTTTAGGCGAAAATGTCCAATATTTTCACTTAATCGCGTTTTGCGGTCAAACTAAGGGAAATATAGTAAAAAGTCACTGGACCTTTTTTTGTAGGTCATCTTATTTCCTAAATAAAACGTTAGTCTTATTTTGACCTCCGACCAATGGTTTCGCCGCTATCGACCCCAAAAAACAAAAGTTTCGCGTAAAAGTTACAACAAAATTGTACATAATCACGTTTTTTCGGCCAAACCAATCGAGATAGGGCAAAAGATTACTGGACCTTTTCTGTAGATCGCGCAATTTGCTAATTAGATGGGTCAATCAGATTTGAGCTACGACCAACGGTTCGGCCGCTATCGGGCTTGAAACATTATTTTTATCGAAAAAATCTCTGGAATTTCAAATGTTCGAGCGTTTTGTCGCTTAACCATGGAAGATAGAGCAAAAAGTCATTAGACCTTTTTTGTAGTTCACTTCATTCCTGCCCATGAATTTTCCGTCAGATCCGAGCTAGCTCCAACGGTTCGCCCGCTATCGGGCTTACAAAAAATGCCTGCAAGGGTGAAGAATGCGCGATTTTTTGGGAATTTTTTTGAGGGGTTGAAAATGAAAAATTCTCACTTTTCGGGATTTTCCTGGTGGTTACACGTGGAAAGCTATCTGTGTACCAAATTTCAAGTCTCTAACTCATCTGGAAGTAGGTTAGAATTAGTATACGTGAGTGAGTGAGTGAGTCAGTCAGTCAGTCAGTTACACATGCGGTTGTATATATATTAGATATATATATATATATATATATATATATATATATATATATATATATATATATATTAATTATTATATATATATATATATATATATAATTTTGTCTTTCGATTGTGCCCTCAGATCTGATCTACGACCTATGGTTTAGCCAGAAATGAGCTCGGGAGAAAAGTCTGCACGGGTCAGCTATCTTGAATTGTTTAGTATAAACATAATAAAAAACCGACCTCAAGGCAGTATTTTAAGTCGAACAGGGGGTTTAATATCACCAGGAGACTATCTAGTCAAGGCGAGAAATTCCCTGGGTGGGTGATTAATGTTAAGGAGGTTAAGACAAGAGGGGGTTTAATTTCGTCAGGATATTGTCTGGTCATATGAACAACTTCCCAGGGGGGGTTAACGTTACCGGGGGATAAGTCTCCAGGGGGTTATCTGGTCATACCAGGATCTTCCCAGGGGGGGGGGGTTAAGAGATTTGGTGACTGGTAAAATTCGGACATGAGGTCATGGCAGGAAATTCCCTGGGGGGGTTTAATGTTACCAGGGGGGTTAACACATCAGGGGGTTGAATGTACAGGAGGTTATCAGGTCATACCAGGAAATCCCCGGGGGGGGGGGTTAATATTACCGGGGGTTAATGACACACTTGGGCCTTTTTTAGAGGGTATTGTGTCTGTGAACATAAGAAATATTCCTCTGTCCCTATCTACTATTGACGCTTAGCTAACGCTCAGCCAACTCCCGAAGTCACTGAACCTTTTCTGTAGATCACGTGATTTCCTAAATCCCGTTTAAAATTTGTTTTGAGTTACGACCAACCGTTTAGCCGCTATCAAGCCCGGAATGTAAATTTTTAGGCGAAAATGTCCAATATTTTCACTTAATCGCGTTTTGCGGTCAAACTAAGGGAAATATAGTAAAAAGTCACTGGACCTTTTTTGTAGGTCATCTTATTTCCTAAATAAAAACGTTAGTCTTATTTTTGACCTCCGACCAATGGTTTCGCCGCTATCGACCCCAAAAACAAAAGTTTCGCGTAAAAGTTACAACAAAATTGTACATAATCACGTTTTTCGGCCAAACCAATCGAGATAGGGCAAAAGATTACTGGACCTTTTCTGTAGATCGCGCAATTTGCTAATTAGATGGGTCAATCAGATTTGAGCTACGACCAACGGTTCGGCCGCTATCGGGCTTGAAACATTATTTTTATCGAAAAAATCTCTGGAATTTCAAATGTTCGAGCGTTTTGTCGCTTAACCATGGAAGATAGAGCAAAAAGTCATTAGACCTTTTTTGTAGTTCACTTCATTCCTGCCCATGAATTTTCCGTCAGATCCGAGCTAGCTCCAACGGTTCGCCCGCTATCGGGCTTACAAAAAATGCCTGCAAGGGTGAAGAATGCGCGATTTTTTGGGAATTTTTTTTGAGGGGTTGAAAATGAAAAATTCTCACTTTTCGGGATTTTCCTGGTGGTTACACGTGGAAAGCTATCTGTGTACCAAATTTCAAGTCTCTAACTCATCTGGAAGTAGGTTAGAATTAGTATACGTGAGTGAGTGAGTGAGTCAGTCAGTCAGTCAGTTACACATGCGGTTGTATATATATTAGATATATATATATATATATATATATATATATATATATATATATATATATATATATAATTATATATATATATATATATATATATAATTTTGTCTTTCGATTGTGCCCTCAGATCTGATCTACGACCTATGGTTTAGCCAGAAATGAGCTCGGGAGAAAAGTCTGCACGGGTCAGCTATCTTGAATTGTTTAGTATAAACATAATAAAAACCGACCTCAAGGCAGTATTTTAAGTCGAACAGGGGGTTTAATATCACCAGGAGACTATCTAGTCAAGGCGAGAAATTCCCTGGGTGGGTGATTAATGTTAAGGAGGTTAAGACAAGAGGGGGTTTAATTTCGTCAGGATATTGTCTGGTCATATGAACAACTTCCCAGGGGGGGTTAACGTTACCGGGGGATAAGTCTCCAGGGGGTTTATCTGGTCATACCAGGATCTTCCCAGGGGGGGGGGGTTAAGAGATTTGGTGACTGGTAAAATTCGGACATGAGGTCATGGCAGGAAATTCCCTGGGGGGGTTTAATGTTACCAGGGGGGTTAACACATCAGGGGGTTGAATGTACAGGAGGTTATCAGGTCATACCAGGAAATCCCCGGGGGGGGGGGTTAATATTACCGGGGGTTAATGACACACTTGGGCCTTTTTTAGAGGGTATTGTGTCTGTGAACATAAGAAATATTCCTCTGTCCCTATCTACTATTGACGCTTAGCTAACGCTCAGCCAACTCCCGAAGTCACTGAACCTTTTCTGTAGATCACGTGATTTCCTAAATCCCGTTTAAAATTTGTTTTGAGTTACGACCAACCGTTTAGCCGCTATCAAGCCCGGAATGTAAATTTTTAGGCGAAAATGTCCAATATTTTCACTTAATCGCGTTTTGCGGTCAAACTAAGGGAAATATAGTAAAAAGTCACTGGACCTTTTTTGTAGGTCATCTTATTTCCTAAATAAAACGTTAGTCTTATTTTGACCTCCGACCAATGGTTTCGCCGCTATCGACCCCAAAAACAAAAGTTTCGCGTAAAAGTTACAACAAAATTGTACATAATCACGTTTTTCGGCCAAACCAATCGAGATAGGGCAAAAGATTACTGGACCTTTTCTGTAGATCGCGCAATTTGCTAATTAGATGGGTCAATCAGATTTGAGCTACGACCAACGGTTCGGCCGCTATCGGGCTTGAAACATTATTTTTATCGAAAAAATCTCTGGAATTTCAAATGTTCGAGCGTTTTGTCGCTTAAACCATGGAAGATAGAGCAAAAAAGTCATTAGACCTTTTTTGTAGTTCACTTCATTCCTGCCCATGAATTTTCCGTCAGATCCGAGCTAGCTCCAACGGTTCGCCCGCTATCGGGCTTACAAAAAATGCCTGCAAGGGTGAAGAATGCGCGATTTTTTGGGAATTTTTTTGAGGGGTTGAAAATGAAAAATTCTCACTTTTCGGGATTTTCCTGGTGGTTACACGTGGAAAGCTATCTGTGTACCAAATTTCAAGTCTCTAACTCATCTGGAAGTAGGTTAGAATTAGTATACGTGAGTGAGTGAGTGAGTCAGTCAGTCAGTCAGTTACACATGCGGTTGTATATATATTAGATATATATATATATATATATATATATATATATATATATATATATATATAATTATATATATATATATATATATATATATATATAATTTTGTCTTTCGATTGTGCCCTCAGATCTGATCTACGACCTATGGTTTAGCCAGAAATGAGCTCGGGAGAAAAGTCTGCACGGGTCAGCTATCTTGAATTGTTTAGTATAAACATAATAAAAACCGACCTCAAGGCAGTATTTTTAAGTCGAACAGGGGGTTTAATATCACCAGGAGACTATCTAGTCAAGGCGAGAAATTCCCTGGGTGGGTGATTAATGTTAAGGAGGTTAAGACAAGAGGGGGTTTAATTTCGTCAGGATATTGTCTGGTCATATGAACAACTTCCCAGGGGGGGTTAACGTTACCGGGGGATAAGTCTCCAGGGGGTTATCTGGTCATACCAGGATCTTCCCAGGGGGGGGGGTTAAGAGATTTGGTGACTGGTAAAATTCGGACATGAGGTCATGGCAGGAAATTCCCTGGGGGGGTTTAATGTTACCAGGGGGGTTAACACATCAGGGGGTTGAATGTACAGGAGGTTATCAGGTCATACCAGGAAATCCCCGGGGGGGGGGGTTAATATTACCGGGGGTTAATGACACACTTGGGCCTTTTTTAGAGGGTATTGTGTCTGTGAACATAAGAAATATTCCTCTGTCCCTATCTACTATTGACGCTTAGCTAACGCTCAGCCAACTCCCGAAGTCACTGAACCTTTTCTGTAGATCACGCACGTGAATTTCCTAAATCCCGTTTAAAATTTGTTTTGAGTTACGACCAACCGTTTTTAGGCCCGCTATCAAGCCCGGAATGTAAATTTTTAGGCGAAAATGTCCAATATTTTCACTTAATCGCGCGTTTTGCGGTCAAACTAAGGGAAATATAGTAAAAAGTCACTGGACCTTTTTTGTAGGTCATCTTATTTCCTAAATAAAACGTTAGTCTTATTTTGACCTCCGACCAATGACCAATGGTTTCGCCGCTATCGACCCCAAAAAACAAAAGTTTCGCGTAAAAGTTACAACAAAATTTTACATAATCACGTTTTTTCGGCCAAACCAATCGAGATAGGGCAAAAGATTACTGGACCTTTTCTGTAGATCGCGCAATTTGCTAATTAGATGGGTCAATCAGATTTGAGCTACGACCAACGGTTCGGCCGCTATCGGGCTTGAAACATTATTTTTTATCGAAAAAAATCTCTGGAATTTCAAATGTTCGAGCGTTTTGTCGCTTAACCATGGAAGATAGAGCAAAAAGTCATTAGACCTTTTTTGTAGTTCACTTCATTCCTGCCCATGAATTTTCCGTCAGATCCGAGCTAGCTCCAACGGTTCGCCCGCTATCGGGCTTACAAAAAATGCCTGCAAGGGTGAAGAATGCGCGATTTTTTGGGAATTTTTTTGAGGGGTTGAAAATGAAAAATTCTCACTTTTCGGGGATTTTCCTGGTGGTTACACGTGGAAAGCTATCTGTGTACCAAAATTTCAAGTCTCTAACTCATCTGGAAGTAGGTTAGAATTAGTATACGTGAGTGAGTGAGTGAGTCAGTCAGTCAGTCAGTTACACATGCGGTTGTATATATATTAGATATATATATATATATATTATATATATATATATATATATATATATATATATATTAATTATATATATATATATATATATATATATAATTTTGTCTTTCGATTGTGCCCTCAGATCTGATCTACGACCTATGGTTTAGCCAGAAATGAGCTCGGGAGAAAAGTCTGCACGGGTCAGCTATCTTGAATTGTTTAGTATAAACATAATAAAAAACCGACCTCAAGGCAGTATTTTAAGTCGAACAGGGGGTTTAATATCACCAGGAGACTATCTAGTCAAGGCGAGAAATTCCCTGGGTGGGTGATTAATGTTAAGGAGGTTAAGACAAGAGGGGGTTTAATTTCGTCAGGATATTGTCTGGTCATATGAACAACTTCCCAGGGGGGGTTAACGTTACCGGGGGATAAGTCTCCAGGGGGTTATCTGGTCATACCAGGATCTTCCCAGGGGGGGGGGGTTTAAGAGATTTGGTGACTGGTAAAATTCGGACATGAGGTCATGGCAGGAAATTCCCTGGGGGGGTTTAATGTTACCAGGGGGGGGTTAACACATCAGGGGGTTGAATGTACAGGAGGTTATCAGGTCATACCAGGAAATCCCCGGGGGGGGGGGTTAATATTACCGGGGGTTAATGACACACTTGGGCCTTTTTTAGAGGGTATTGTGTCTGTGAACATAAGAAATATTCCTCTGTCCCTATCTACTATTGACGCTTAGCTAACGCTCAGCCAACTCCCGAAGTCACTGAACCTTTTCTGTAGATCACGTGATTTCCTAAATCCCGTTTAAAATTTGTTTTGAGTTACGACCAACCGTTTAGCCGCTATCAAGCCCGGAATGTAAATTTTTAGGCGAAAATGTCCAATATTTTCACTTAATCGCGTTTTGCGGTCAAACTAAGGGAAATATAGTAAAAAGTCACTGGACCTTTTTTTGTAGGTCATCTTATTTCCTAAATAAAACGTTAGTCTTATTTTGACCTCCGACCAATGGTTTCGCCGCTATCGACCCCAAAAACAAAAGTTTCGCGTAAAGTTACAACAAAATTGTACATAATCACGTTTTTCGGCCAAACCAATCGAGATAGGGCAAAAGATTACTGGACCTTTTCTGTAGATCGCGCAATTTGCTAATTAGATGGGTCAATCAGATTTGAGCTACGACCAACGGTTCGGCCGCTATCGGGCTTGAAACATTATTTTTATCGAAAAAATCTCTGGAATTTCAAATGTTCGAGCGTTTTGTCGCTTAACCATGGAAGATAGAGCAAAAAGTCATTAGACCTTTTTTGTAGTTCACTTCATTCCTGCCCATGAATTTTCCGTCAGATCCGAGCTAGCTCCAACGGTTCGCCGCTATCGGGCTTACAAAAAATGCCTGCAAGGGTGAAGAATGCGCGATTTTTTGGGAATTTTTTTGAGGGGTTGAAAATGAAAAATTCTCACTTTTCGGGATTTTTCCTGGTGGTTACACGTGGAAAGCTATCTGTGTACCAAATTTCAAGTCTCTAACTCATCTGGAAGTAGGTTAGAATTAGTATACGTGAGTGAGTGAGTGAGTCAGTCAGTCAGTCAGTTACACATGCGGTTGTATATATATTAGATATATATATATATATATATATATATATATATCTATCTAATTATATATATATATATATATATATAATTTTGTCTTTCGATTGTGCCCTCAGATCTGATCTACGACCTATGGTTTTAGCCAGAAATGAGCTCGGGAGAAAAGTCTGCACGGGTCAGCTATCTTGAATTGTTTAGTATAAACATAATAAAAACCGACCTCAAGGCAGTATTTTAAGTCGAACAGGGGGTTTAATATCACCAGGAGACTATCTAGTCAAGGCGAGAAAATTCCCTGGGTGGGTGATTAATGTTAAGGAGGTTAAGACAAGAGGGGGTTTAATTTCGTCAGGATATTGTCTGGTCATATGAACAACTTCCCAGGGGGGGTTAACGTTACCGGGGGATAAGTCTCCAGGGGGTTATCTGGTCATACCAGGATCTTCCCAGGGGGGGGGGTTAAGAGATTTGGTGACTGGTAAAATTCGGACATGAGGTCATGGCAGGAAATTTCCCTGGGGGGGTTTAATGTTACCAGGGGGGTTAACACATCAGGGGGTTGAATGTACAGGAGGTTATCAGGTCATACCAGGAAATCCCCGGGGGGGGGGGGTTAATATTACCGGGGGTTAATGACACACTTGGGCCTTTTTTAGAGGGTATTGTGTCTGTGAACATAAGAAATATTCCTCTGTCCCTATCTACTATTGACGCTTAGCTAACGCTCAGCCAACTCCCGAAGTCACTGAACCTTTTCTGTAGATCACGTGATTTCCTAAATCCCGTTTAAAATTTGTTTTGAGTTACGACCAACCGTTTAGCCGCTATCAAGCCCGGAATGTAAATTTTTAGGCGAAAAATGTCCAATATTTTCACTTAATCGCGTTTTGCGGTCAAACTAAGGGAAATATAGTAAAAAGTCACTGGACCTTTTTTGTAGGTCATCTTATTTCCTAAATAAAAACGTTAGTCTTATTTTGACCTCCGACCAATGGTTTCGCCGCTATCGACCCCAAAAACAAAAGTTTCGCGTAAAAAGTTACAACAAAATTTTACATAATCACGTTTTTCGGCCAAACCAATCGAGATAGGGCAAAAGATTACTGGACTTTTTCTGTAGATCGCGCAATTTTGCTAATTAGATGGGTCAATCAGATTTGAGCTACGACCAACGGTTCGGCCGCTATCGGGCTTGAAACATTATTTTTATCGAAAAAATCTCTGGAATTTCAAATGTTCGAGCGTTTTGTCGCTTAACCATGGAAGATAGAGCAAAAAGTCATTAGACCTTTTTTGTAGTTCACTTCATTCCTGCCCATGAATTTTCCGTCAGATCCGAGCTAGCTTCCAACGGTTTCGCCGCTATCGGGCTTACAAAAAATGCCTGCAAGGGTGAAGAATGCGCGATTTTTTGGGGAATTTTTTTGAGGGGTTGAAAATGAAAAATTCTCACTTTTCGGGATTTTCCTGGTGGTTACACGTGGAAAGCTATCTGTGTACCAAATTTCAAGTCTCTAACTCATCTGGGAAGTAGGTTAGAATTAGTATACGTGAGTGAGTGAGTGAGTCAGTCAGTCAGTCAGTTACACATGCGGTTGTATATATATTAGATATATATAAATATTATATATATATATATATATATATATATAATTATATATATATATATATAATTTTGTCATTCGATTGTGCCCTCAGATCTGATCTACGACCTATGGTTTAGCCAGAAATGAGCTCGGGAGGAAAAGTCTGCACGGGTCAAGCTATCTTGAATTGTTTAGTATAAACATAATAAAAAACCGACCTCAAGGCAGTATTTTTAAGTCGAACAGGGGGTTTAATATCACCAGGAGACTATCTAGTCAAGGCGAGAAATTCCCTGGGTGGGTGATTAATGTTAAGGAGGTTAAGACAAGAGGGGGTTTAAATTTCGTCAGGATATTGTCTGGTCATATGAACAACTTCCCAGGGGGGGTTAACGTTACCGGGGGATAAGTCTCCAGGGGGTTATCTGGTCATACCAGGATCTTCCCAGGGGGGGGGGGGGGAGGGGTTTTTGGGGTTGGGTGTTTTACAGAGAGGTTGGGTTTTTCTGTGGGGGTTTGGGGGGGGGTTGGTGGGGATTAAGGGGGTTGGGGGGGGGGGGGGGGGGGTTGGGCGGGGTTAAGGGGGGGGGGGTTGGGGGGTGGTTGGGGTCGGTTAGGTGGTGGGGGGGGGGTGTTTTGGGGGTGTTGGGGGGGTTTGGGCTTGGGTTTTTTGGGGTTACGGTGGTGGGTTGGGGGGGCGGTGTTTCAAGGTTAAGGCGGGGGGTCGTTGGTTGGGTTGGGTGGGGGTGGGGGGGTTTTAGGGTTTGGTGGGGTGTCGGTTGTGGTGTAGAGGTGGGGTTTAGTTTTTTGGGGGTGTTTGGGGGGGGTGTTTCAAGAGGGGGGTTTTTTTGGGGGTTATTTGGGGGGGTTGTTTTTGGTTTTATTTTTTTAGTCTTAAAGAGGATTTTTTTCTAAAGGGTTTTTTAAGGTTATCTTTTCTCGGGGGGGGGGGGGTGGGGGGTTAGGGTTAAAGTGTGGGGGAAGGGTCTTGGGTTGAGGGTGTTTACGGTGCGGTGGTTTGGGGGCGGGGTTTGGGGGGTCGGGTCGGGTTGGGTTTAAGAGAAGGGGTAGGGGTTTTTTGGTTAGGGAGGGTAGGGTTGGTTACGAGACGGCGGTTGGGTTTGGGTGAGGTTATAGGGGTGTTAAGGCGGTTGGGTTTAAGAGAAAGGTGTTAGGGGGTGGGTGGTTTTTGAGGTTTTGCGGTGTGGTTGGGGTGGTTTGGGGTGGGGGGGGGGGGTTAGGTTGGGTTAGTGGTGGGGTTGGCGGGGTGGGTTTGGGTGGGTGGGCGGGGGGGGGTTGGGGTGTGGGGGTGTAGGGGGTTGGGGTGTGGGTTTTATGGGGTTTTTTGGGTTAAGAGATGGGTTTGGGTTTGGGGGGGGGTTTTTATTGTAGGGGCAGGTTTTTTGGGTGGGGGTGGGGGGGGGGTTGGGGGGTGGGGTGGAGGTGGGTTTGGGGAGGTGGGTTGGGTTTTTGGGGGTTGGGTGGGTTGGGAGGGTTTTTTTTTTTTTTTTTTGGTTGGGGAGCGTTGGTTTAGGTCGGGGCGTTCGGGTTGGGGGGTTTTTGGGGGTTTTGGTTAGCGGGGGTTGGGTGGAGGGGGTGGTTTGGAGTTAAGCGAGGGGGTTTCCGGGTTTGGGTTGCGGGGGGGAGGGTGAGGGCCGTGGGTTAAGAGGGGTTGGCGCGCTTGGGTGGGGGGGTTGTTGGCGGGGTGGGCGGGGGTTAAGGTTTTGGTCGGGGGTTTTTAAGAGATTTGGTGACTGGTAAAATTCGGACATGAGGTCATGGGCAGGAAATTCCCTGGGGGGGTTTAATGTTACCAGGGGGGTTAACACATCAGGGGGTTGAATGTACAGGAGGTTATCAGGTCATACCAGGAAATCCCGGGGGGGGGTTAATATTACCGGGGGTTAATGACACACTTGGGCCTTTTTTAGAGGGTATTGTGTCTGTGAACATAAGAAATATTCCTCTGTCCCTATCTACTATTGACGCTTAGCTAACGCTCAGCCAACTCCCGAAGTCACTGAACCTTTTCTGTAGATCACGTGATTTCCTAAATCCCGTTTAAAATTTGTTTTGAGTTACGACCAACCGTTTAGCCGCTATCAAGCCCGGAATGTAAATTTTTAGGCGAAAAATGTCCAATATTTTCACTTAATCGCGTTTTGCGGTCAAACTAAGGGAAATATAGTAAAAAGTCACTGGACCTTTTTTGTAGGTCATCTTATTTCCTAAATAAAAACGTTAGTCTTATTTTGACCTCCGACCAATGGTTTCGCCGCTATCGACCCCAAAAACAAAAAGTTTCGCGTAAAAGTTACAAACAAAATTGTACATAATCACGTTTTTCGGCCAAACCAATCGAGATAGGGCAAAAGATTACTGGACCTTTTCTGTAGATCGCGCAATTTGCTAATTAGATGGGTCAATCAGATTTGAGCTACGACCAACGGTTCGGCCGCTATCGGGCTTGAAACATTATTTTTATCGAAAAAATCTCTGGAATTTCAAATGTTTCGAGCGTTTTGTCGCTTAACCATGGAAGATAGAGCAAAAAAGTCATTAGACCTTTTTTGTAGTTCACTTCATTCCTGCCCATGAATTTTCCGTCAGATCCGAGCTAGCTCCAACGGTTCGCCCGCTATCGGGCTTACAAAAAATGCCTGCAAGGGTGAAGAATGCGCGATTTTTTGGGAATTTTTTTGAGGGGTTGAAAATGAAAAATTCTCACTTTTCGGGATTTTCCTGGTGGTTACACGTGGAAAGCTATCTGTGTACCAAATTTTCAAGTCTCTAACTCATCTGGAAGTAGGTTAGAATTTAGTATACGTGAGTGAGTGAGTGAGTCAGTCAGTCAGTCAGTTACACATGCGGTTGTATATATATTAGATATATATATATATATATATATATATTATATATATTATATATATAATTATATATATATATATATATAATTTTGTCTTTCGATTGTGCCCTCAGATCTGATCTACGACCTATGGTTTAGCCAGAAATGAGCTCGGGAGAAAAGTCTGCACGGGTCAGCTATCTTGAATTGTTTAGTATAAACATAATAAAAACCGACCTCAAGGCAGTATTTTAAGTCGAACAGGGGGTTTAATATCACCAGGAGACTATCTAGTCAAGGCGAGAAATTCCCTGGGTGGGTGATTAATGTTAAGGAGGTTAAGACAAGAGGGGGTTTAATTTCGTCAGGATATTGTCTGGTCATATGAACAACTTCCCAGGGGGGGTTAACGTTACCGGGGGATAAGTCTCCAGGGGGTTAATCTGGTCATACCAGGATCTTCCCAGGGGGGGGGGGTTAAGAGATTTGGTGACTGGTAAAATTCGGACATGAGGTCATGGCAGGAAATTCCCTGGGGGGGTTTAATGTTACCAGGGGGGTTAACACATCAGGGGGTTGAATGTACAGGAGGTTATCAGGTCATACCAGGAAATCCCCGGGGGGGGGGTTAATATTACCGGGGGTTAATGACACACTTGGGCCTTTTTTAGAGGGTATTGTGTCTGTGAACATAAGAAATATTCCTCTGTCCCTATCTACTATTGACGCTTAGCTAACGCTCAGCCAACTCCCGAAGTCACTGAACCTTTTTCTGTAGATCACGTGATTTCCTAAATCCCGTTTAAAATTTGTTTTGAGTTACGACCAACCGTTTAGCCGCTATCAAGCCCGGAATGTAAATTTTTAGGCGAAAATGTCCAATATTTTCACTTAATCGCGTTTTGCGGTCAAACTAAGGGAAATATAGTAAAAAGTCACTGGACCTTTTTTGTAGGTCATCTTATTTCCTAAATAAAACGTTAGTCTTATTTTGACCTTCCGACCAATGGTTTCGCCGCTATCGACCCCAAAAACAAAAGTTTCGCGTAAAAGTTACAACAAAATTGTACATAATCACGTTTTTCGGCCAAACCAATCGAGATAGGGCAAAAGATTACTGGACCTTTTCTGTAGATCGCGCAATTTGCTAATTAGATGGGTCAATCAGATTTGAGCTACGACCAACGGTTCGGCCGCTATCGGGCTTGAAACATTATTTTTATCGAAAAAATCTCTGGAATTTCAAATGTTCGAGCGTTTTGTCGCTTAACCATGGAAGATAGAGCAAAAAGTCATTAGACCTTTTTTGTAGTTCACTTCATTCCTGCCCATGAATTTTCCGTCAGATCCGAGCTAGCTCCAACGGTTCGCCCGCTATCGGGCTTACAAAAAATGCCTGCAAGGGTGAAGAATGCGCGATTTTTTGGGAATTTTTTTGAGGGGTTGAAAATGAAAAATTCTCACTTTTCGGGATTTTCCTGGTGGTTACACGTGGAAAGCTATCTGTGTACCAAATTTCAAGTCTCTAACTCATCTGGAAGTAGGTTAGAATTAGTATACGTGAGTGAGTGAGTGAGTCAGTCAGTCAGTCAGTTACACATGCGGTTGTATATATATTTAGATATATATTATATATATATATATATATATATATATATATATATATAATTATATATATATATATATATATTAATTTTGTCATTCGATTGTGCCCTCAGATCTGATCTACGACCTATGGTTTAGCCAGAAATGAGCTCGGGAGAAAAGTCTGCACGGGTCAGCTATCTTGAATTGTTTAGTATAAACATAATAAAAACCGACCTCAAGGCAGTATTTTAAGTCGAACAGGGGGTTTAATATCACCAGGAGACTATCTAGTCAAGGCGAGAAATTCCCTGGGTGGGTGATTAATGTTAAGGAGGTTAAGACAAGAGGGGGTTTAATTTCGTCAGGATATTGTCTGGTCATATGAACAACTTCCCAGGGGGGGTTAACGTTACCGGGGGATAAGTCTCCAGGGGGTTATCTGGTCATACCAGGATCTTCCCAGGGGGGGGGGTTAAGAGATTTGGTGACTGGTAAAATTCGGACATGAGGTCATGGCAGGAAATTCCCTGGGGGGGTTTAATGTTTACCAGGGGGGTTAACACATCAGGGGGTTGAATGTACAGGAGGTTATCAGGTCATACCAGGAAATCCCCGGGGGGGGGGGGGTTAATATTACCGGGGGTTAATGACACACTTGGGCCTTTTTTAGAGGGTATTGTGTCTGTGAACATAAGAAATATTCCTCTGTCCCTATCTACTATTGACGCTTAGCTAACGCTCAGCCAACTCCCGAAGTCACTGAACCTTTTCTGTAGATCACGTGATTTCCTAAATCCCGTTTAAAATTTTGTTTTGAGTTACGACCAACCGTTTAGCCGCTATCAAGCCCGGAATGTAAATTTTTAGGCGAAAATGTCCAATATTTTCACTTAATCGCGTTTTTGCGGTCAAACTAAGGGAAATATAGTAAAAAGTCACTGGACCTTTTTTGTAGGTCATCTTATTTCCTAAATAAAACGTTAGTCTTATTTTGACCTCCGACCAATGGTTTCGCCGCTATCGACCCCAAAAAACAAAAGTTTCGCGTAAAAGTTACAACAAAATTGTACATAATCACGTTTTTCGGCCAAACCAATCGAGATAGGGCAAAAGATTACTGGACCTTTTCTGTAGATCGCGCAATTTGCTAATTAGATGGGTCAATCAGATTTGAGCTACGACCAAACGGTTCGGCCGCTATCGGGCTTGAAAACATTATTTTTATCGAAAAAATCTCTGGAATTTCAAATGTTCGAGCGTTTTGTCGCTTAACCATGGAAGATAGAGCCAAAAAGTCATTAGACCTTTTTTGTAGTTCACTTCATTCCTGCCCATGAATTTTCCGTCAGATCCGAGCTAGCTCCAACGGTTCGCCCGCTATCGGGCTTACAAAAAATGCCTGCAAGGGTGAAGAATGCGCGATTTTTTTGGGAATTTTTTTGAGGGGTTGAAAATGAAAAATTCTCACTTTTCGGGATTTTCCTGGTGGTTACACGTGGGAAAGCTATCTGTGTACCAAATTTCAAGTCTCTAACTCATCTGGAAGTAGGTTAGAATTAGTATACGTGAGTGAGTGAGTGAGTCAGTCAGTCAGTCAGTTACACATGCGGTTGTATATATATTAGATATATATATATATATATATATATATATATATATATATTTATATATAATTATATATATATATATATATATAATTTTGTCATTCGATTGTGCCCTCAGATCTGATCTACGACCTATGGTTTAGCCAGAAATGAGCTCGGGAGAAAAGTCTGCACGGGTCAGCTATCTTGAATTGTTTAGTATAAACATAATAAAAACCGACCTCAAGGCAGTATTTTAAGTCGAACAGGGGGTTTAATATCACCAGGAGACTATCTAGTCAAGGCGAGAAATTCCCTGGGTGGGTGATTAATGTTAAGGAGGTTAAGACAAGAGGGGGTTTAATTTCGTCAGGATATTGTCTGGTCATATGAACAACTTCCCAGGGGGGGGTTAACGTTACCGGGGGATAAGTCTCCAGGGGGTTATCTGGTCATACCAGGATCTTCCCAGGGGGGGGGGGTTTAAGAGATTTGGTGACTGGTAAAATTCGGACATGAGGTCATGGCAGGAAATTCCCTGGGGGGGTTTAATGTTACCAGGGGGGTTAACACATCAGGGGGTTGAATGTACAGGAGGTTATCAGGTCATACCAGGAAATCCCCGGGGGGGGGGGTTAATATTACCGGGGGTTAATGACACACTTGGGCCTTTTTTAGAGGGTATTGTGTCTGTGAACATAAGAAATATTCCTCTGTCCCTATCTACTATTGACGCTTAGCTAACGCTCAGCCAACTCCCGAAGTCACTGAACCTTTTCTGTAGATCACGTGATTTCCTAAATCCCGTTTAAAATTTGTTTTGAGTTACGACCAACCGTTTTAGCCGCTATCAAGCCCGGAATGTAAATTTTTAGGCGAAAATGTCCAATATTTTCACTTAATCGCGTTTTGCGGTCAAACTAAGGGAAATATAGTAAAAAGTCACTGGACCTTTTTTGTAGGTCATCTTATTTCCTAAATAAAACGTTAGTCTTATTTTGACCTCCGACCAATGGTTTCGCCGCTATCGACCCCAAAAACAAAAGTTTCGCGTAAAAGTTACAACAAAATTTTACATAATCACGTTTTTCGGCCAAACCAATCGAGATAGGGCAAAAGATTACTGGACCTTTTCTGTAGATCGCGCAATTTGCTAATTAGATGGGTCAATCAGATTTGAGCTACGACCAACGGTTCGGCCGCTATCGGGCTTGAAACATTATTTTTATCGAAAAAATCTCTGGAATTTCAAATGTTCGAGCGTTTTGTCGCTTAACCATGGAAGATAGAGCAAAAAGTCATTAGACCTTTTTTGTAGTTCACTTCATTCCTGCCCATGAATTTTCCGTCAGATCCGAGCTAGCTCCAACGGTTCGCCCGCTATCGGGCTTACAAAAAATGCCTGCAAGGGTGAAGAATGCGCGATTTTTTGGGAATTTTTTTGAGGGGTTGAAAATGAAAAATTCTCACTTTTCGGGATTTTCCTGGTGGTTACACGTGGAAAGCTATCTGTGTACCAAATTTCAAGTCTCTAACTCATCTGGAAGTAGGTTAGAATTAGTATACGTGAGTGAGTGAGTGAGTCAGTCAGTCAGTCAGTTACACATGCGGTTGTATATATATTAGATTATATATATATATATATATATATATATTTATATATATATATATATATATATATATATATATGGACTTTCTTGTTATATATTATAATTTTGTCATTCGATTGTGCCCTCAGATCTGATCTACGACCTATGGTTTAGCCAGAAATGAGCTCGGGAGAAAAGTCTGCACGGGTCAGCTATCTTGAATTGTTTAGTATAAACATAATAAAAACCGACCTCAAGGCAGTATTTTAAGTCGAACAGGGGGTTTAATATCACCAGGAGACTATCTAGTCAAGGCGAGAAATTCCCTGGGTGGGTGATTAATGTTAAGGAGGTTAAGACAAGAGGGGGTTTAATTTCGTCAGGATATTGTCTGGTCATATGAACAACTTCCCAGGGGGGGTTAACGTTACCGGGGGATAAGTCTCCAGGGGGTTATCTGGTCATACCAGGATCTTCCCAGGGGGGGGGTTAAGAGATTTGGTGACTGGTAAAATTCGGACATGAGGTCATGGCAGGAAATTCCCTGGGGGGGTTTAATGTTACCAGGGGGGTTAACACATCAGGGGGTTGAATGTACAGGAGGTTATCAGGTCATACCAGGAAATCCCCGGGGGGGGGGGTTAATATTACCGGGGGTTAATGACACACTTGGGCCTTTTTTAGAGGGTATTGTGTCTGTGAACATAAGAAATATTCCTCTGTCCCTATCTACTATTGACGCTTAGCTAACGCTCAGCCAACTCCCGAAGTCACTGAACCTTTTCTGTAGATCACGTGATTTCCTAAATCCCGTTTAAAATTTGTTTTGAGTTACGACCAACCGTTTAGCCGCTATCAAGCCCGGAATGTAAATTTTTAGGCGAAAATGTCCAATATTTTCACTTAATCGCGTTTTGCGGTCAAACTAAGGGAAATATAGTAAAAAGTCACTGGACCTTTTTTGTAGGTCATCTTATTTCCTAAATAAAACGTTAGTCTTATTTTGACCTCCGACCAATGGTTTCGCCGCTATCGACCCCAAAAACAAAAGTTTCGCGTAAAAGTTACAACAAAATTGTACATAATCACGTTTTTCGGCCAAACCAATCGAGATAGGGCAAAAGATTACTGGACCTTTTCTGTAGATCGCGCAATTTGCTAATTAGATGGGTCAATCAGATTTGAGCTACGACCAAACGGTTCGGCCGCTATCGGGCTTGAAACATTATTTTTATCGAAAAAAATCTCTGGAATTTCAAATGTTCGAGCGTTTTGTCGCTTAACCATGGAAGATAGAGCAAAAAGTCATTAGACCTTTTTTGTAGTTCACTTCATTCCTGCCCATGAATTTTCCGTCAGATCCGAGCTAGCTCCAACGGTTCGCCCGCTATCGGGCTTACAAAAAATGCCTGCAAGGGTGAAGAATGCGCGATTTTTTGGGAATTTTTTTGAGGGGTTGAAAATGAAAAATTCTCACTTTTCGGGATTTTCCTGGTGGTTACACGTGGAAAGCTATCTGTGTACCAAATTTCAAAGTCTCTAACTCATCTGGAAGTAGGTTAGAATTAGTATACGTGAGTGAGTGAGTGAGTCAGTCAGTCAGTCAGTTACACATGCGGTTGTATATATATTAGATATATATATATATATTTATATATATATATATATATATATATATATATATATTATATATATATATATATATAATTTTGTCATTCGATTGTGCCCTCAGATCTGATCTACGACCTATGGTTTAGCCAGAAATGAGCTCGGGAGAAAAGTCTGCACGGGTCAGCTATCTTGAATTGTTTAGTATAAACATAATAAAAACCGACCTCAAGGCAGTATTTTAAGTCGAAACAGGGGGTTTTAATATCACCAGGAGACTATCTAGTCAAGGCGAGAAATTCCCTGGGTGGGTGATTAATGTTAAGGAGGTTAAGACAAGAGGGGGTTTAATTTCGTCAGGATATTGTCTGGTCATATGAACAACTTCCCAGGGGGGGTTAACGTTACCGGGGGATAAGTCTCCAGGGGGTTATCTGGTCATACCAGGATCTTCCCAGGGGGGGGGGGGGTTAAGAGATTTGGTGACTGGTAAAATTCGGACATGAGGTCATGGCAGGAAATTCCCTGGGGGGGTTTAATGTTACCAGGGGGGTTAACACATCAGGGGGTTGAATGTACAGGAGGTTATCAGGTCATACCAGGAAATCCCCGGGGGGGGGTTAATATTACCGGGGGTTAATGACACACTTGGGCCTTTTTTAGAGGGTATTGTGTCTGGTGAACATAAGAAATATTCCTCTGTCCCTATCTACTATTGACGCTTAGCTAACGCTCAGCCAACTCCCGAAGTCACTGAACCTTTTCTGTAGATCACGTGATTTCCTAAATCCCGTTTAAAATTTGTTTTGAGTTACGACCAACCGTTTAGCCGCTATCAAGCCCGGAATGTAAATTTTTAGGCGAAAATGTCCAATATTTTCACTTAATCGCGTTTTGCGGTCAAACTAAGGGAAATATAGTAAAAAGTCACTGGACCTTTTTTGTAGGTCATCTTATTTCCTAAATAAAACGTTAGTCTTATTTTGACCTCCGACCAATGGTTTCGCCGCTATCGACCCCAAAAACAAAAGTTTCGCGTAAAAGTTACAACAAAATTGTACATAATCACGTTTTTCGGCCAAACCAATCGAGATAGGGCAAAAGATTACTGGACCTTTTCTGTAGATCGCGCAATTTGCTAATTAGATGGGTCAATCAGATTTGAGCTACGACCAACGGTTCGGCCGCTATCGGGCTTGAAACATTATTTTTATCGAAAAAATCTCTGGAATTTCAAATGTTCGAGCGTTTTGTCGCTTAACCATGGAAGATAGAGCAAAAAGTCATTAGACCTTTTTTGTAGTTCACTTCATTCCTGCCCATGAATTTTCCGTCAGATCCGAGCTAGCTCCAACGGTTTCGCCCGCTATCGGGCTTACAAAAAATGCCTGCAAGGGTGAAGAATGCGCGATTTTTTGGGAATTTTTTTGAGGGGTTGAAAATGAAAAATTCTCACTTTTCGGGATTTTCCTGGTGGTTACACGTGGAAAGCTATCTGTGTACCAAATTTCAAGTCTCTAACTCATCTGGAAGTAGGTTAGAATTAGTATACGTGAGTGAGTGAGTGAGTCAGTCAGTCAGTCAGTTACACATGCGGTTGTATATATATTAGATATATATATATATATATATATATATATATATATATATATATAATTATATATATATATATATATATAATTTTGTCATTCGATTGTGCCCTCAGATCTGATCTACGACCTATGGTTTAGCCAGAAATGAGCTCGGGAGAAAAGTCTGCACGGGTCAGCTATCTTGAATTGTTTAGTATAAACATAATAAAAACCGACCTCAAGGCAGTATTTTAAGTCGAACAGGGGGTTTAATATCACCAGGAGACTATCTAGTCAAGGCGAGAAATTCCCTGGGTGGGTGATTAATGTTAAGGAGGTTAAGACAAGAGGGGGTTTAATTTCGTCAGGATATTGTCTGGTCATATGAACAACTTCCCAGGGGGGGTTAACGTTACCGGGGGATAAGTCTCCAGGGGGTTATCTGGTCATACCAGGATCTTCCCAGGGGGGGGGGTTAAGAGATTTTGGTGACTGGTAAAATTCGGACATGTGGTCATGGCAGGAAATTCCCTGGGGGGGTTTAATGTTACCAGGGGGGTTAACACATCAGGGGGTTGAATGTACAGGAGGTTATCAGGTCATACCAGGAAATCCCCGGGGGGGGGTTAATATTACCGGGGGTTTAATGACACACTTGGGCCTTTTTTAGAGGGTATTGTGTCTGTGAACATAAGAAATATTCCTCTGTCCCTATCTACTATTGACGCTTAGCTAACGCTCAGCCAACTCCCGAAGTCACTGAACCTTTTCTGTAGATCACGTGATTTCCTAAATCCCGTTTAAAATTTGTTTTGAGTTACGACCAACCGTTTAGCCGCTATCAAGCCCGGAATGTAAATTTTTAGGCGAAAAATGTCCAATATTTTCACTTAATCGCGTTTTGCGGTCAAACTAAGGGAAATATAGTAAAAAGTCACTGGACCTTTTTTGTAGGTCATCTTATTTCCTAAATAAAACGTTAGTCTTATTTTGACCTCCGACCAATGGTTTCGCCGCTATCGACCCCAAAAACAAAAGTTTCGCGTAAAAGTTACAACAAAATTGTACATAATCACGTTTTTCGGCCAAACCAATCGAGATAGGGCAAAAGATTACTGGACCTTTTCTGTAGATCGCGCAATTTGCTAATTAGATGGGTCAATCAGATTTGAGCTACGACCAACGGTTCGGCCGCTATCGGGCTTGAAACATTATTTTTATCGAAAAAATCTCTGGAATTTCAAATGTTCGAGCGTTTTGTCGCTTTAAACCATGGAAGATAGAGCAAAAAGTCATTAGACCTTTTTTGTAGTTCACTTCATTCCTGCCCATGAATTTTCCGTCAGATCCGAGCTAGCTCCAACGGTTCGCCCGCTATCGGGCTTACAAAAAATGCCTGCAAGGGTGAAGAATGCGCGATTTTTTGGGAATTTTTTTGAGGGGTTTGAAAATGAAAAATTCTCACTTTTCGGGATTTTCCTGGTGGTTACACGTGGAAAGCTATCTGTGTACCAAATTTCAAGTCTCTAACTCATCTGGAAGTAGGTTAGAATTAGTATACGTGAGTGAGTGAGTGAGTCAGTCAGTCAGTCAGTTACACATGCGGTTGTATATATATTAGATATATATATAATATATATATATATAATTATATATATATATATATATATATATATATATATATATATATATATATAATTTTGTCTTTCGATTGTGCCCTCAGATCTGATCTACGACCTATGGTTTAGCCAGAAATGAGCTCGGGAGAAAAGTCTGCACGGGTCAGCTATCTTGAATTGTTTAGTATAAACATAATAAAAAACCGACCTCAAGGCAGTATTTTAAGTCGAACAGGGGGGTTTAATATCACCAGGAGACTATCTAGTCAAGGCGAGAAAATTCCCTGGGTGGGTGATTAATGTTAAGGAGGTTAAGACAAGAGGGGGTTTAATTTCGTCAGGATATTGTCTGGTCATATGAACAACTTCCCAGGGGGGGTTAAACGTTACCGGGGGATAAGTCTCCAGGGGGTTATCTGGTCATACCAGGATCTTCCCAGGGGGGGGGGTTAAGAGATTTGGTGACTGGTAAAATTCGGACATGAGGTCATGGCAGGAAATTCCCTGGGGGGGTTTAATGTTACCAGGGGGGTTAACACATCAGGGGGTTGAATGTACAGGAGGTTATCAGGTCATACCAGGAAATCCCCGGGGGGGGGGTTAATATTACCGGGGGTTAATGACACACTTGGGCCTTTTTTAGAGGGTATTGTGTCTGTGAACATAAGAAATATTCCTCTGTCCCTATCTACTATTGACGCTTAGCTAACGCTCAGCCAACTCCCGAAGTCACTGAACCTTTTCTGTAGATCACGTGATTTCCTAAATCCCGTTTAAAATTTGTTTTGAGTTACGACCAACCGTTTAGCCGCTATCAAGCCCGGAATGTAAATTTTTTAGGCGAAAATGTCCAAATATTTTCACTTTAATCGCGTTTTGCGGTCAAACTAAGGGAAATATAGTAAAAAGTCACTGGACCTTTTTTGTAGGTCATCTTATTTCCTAAATAAAACGTTAGTCTTATTTTGACCTCCGACCAATGGTTTCGCCGCTATCGACCCCAAAAACAAAAGTTTCGCGTAAAAGTTACAACAAAATTGTACATAATCACGTTTTTCGGCCAAACCAATCGAGATAGGGCAAAAGATTACTGGACCTTTTCTGTAGATCGCGCAATTTGCTAATTAGATGGGTCAATCAGATTTGAGCTACGACCAACGGTTCGGCCGCTATCGGGCTTGAAACATTATTTTTATCGAAAAAATCTCTGGAATTTCAAATGTTCGAGCGTTTTGTCGCTTAACCATGGAAGATAGAGCAAAAAGTCATTAGACCTTTTTTGTAGTTCACTTCATTCCTGCCCATGAATTTTCCGTCAGATCCGAGCTAGCTCCAACGGTTCGCCCGCTATCGGGCTTACAAAAAATACCTGCAGGGGTGAAGAATGCGCGATTTTTTTTGGGAATTTTTTGAGGGGTTGAAAATGAAAAATTCTCACTTTTCGGGATTTTCCTGGTGGTTACACGTGGAAAGCTATCTGTGTACCAAATTTCAAGTCTCTAACTCATCTGGAAGTAGGTTAGAATTAGTATACGTGAGTGAGTGAGTCAGTCAGTCAGTTACACATGCGGTTGTATATATATTAGACTCGCCTTCGGCTCGCTGGGGGCTACGCCCCCAGACCCCTAATTGGGGAGTTGGCTAAATGCGGGGATAAGCAGAATTCGGAGACAAGTTGAGTCCGAGCTTTAAATTAGGGATCTGGAAGTTTAAAGTAGACCTATTTCATTGATTCATTCCGGATTAAACCAAACTTTGGACTTTGATGGCGTTTTGTAGCTTAACCATTAGAGATACGAGAAAAAGTGACTGGAACTTTCTTGACGGAAATTTAATATTATCTTGCGATTCTGACCTCGGATTTTAGGTTTCGAGTTTCGGTTTAGCCAATCCACAGCATGGAAGAAAAGTTTGCACTGGTCAGCTATTGTGAATTGTTTAGTGTAATGATAATAAAAACCGATTCTAAGTTAGAATTTTAAAATGTTAAGGGAGTATAATTTGCTCAGGAGTTTAACTATTAATCTCATGAAATTCCGGGGTTAAGTCATCAGGGGGTTTAATTTACTCAGGAGGTTATTTGGTCATACCAGGAAATTTCGGGATTGGGGGTAAATGTTACCGAGGGTTAATACATAAAGATATAGAGAAAAGTCATTGGACCTTTTTTGTAGTTCACGACTAACGATTTTTTCTTAGATTCGCCCGCTATCGGGCTTCAAAGGAAAGCCTGCAAGGGTGAAAAGTGTATAATTTCACACATTTTTTTGAGGGGTTTTAAAATAAAACATTCCTGTTAAAATAAAAAAGACTTGCCATTGACTTTTTCCCAGACTTTTTTAATTTTTGCCAACTACGTGCCAAATTTCGTATTTCCAGCACTTCTAGAAGTACCTTAGAATTTGTATACGTGAGTGAGTTACACATGCGGCTGTTTATATATTAGATACCGTATATAGATCAGCAGTTCACGACAAATATTTTGCAATTGAGAGCATTTTGCGGACTTACTAAAGGATATGCGACAAGTGCCTTAAATTCGGGGATATGATTGATTTGGTGATAAGTAAAATTCGGACATGATGTCATGCCAGGAAATTCCCAGGGAGGGGGTTAACGTTACCTGGGGATAAGACGTCAGGGGGTTATCTGGTCATACCAGGAACTTCCCAGGGGGGGGGTTAAGAGATTTGGTGATTGGTAAAATTCGGACATAAGGTCATGCCAGGAAATTCCCTGGGGAGGGGGATTTAATGCTACCGGGGGTTAATACATCAGGGGGTTTAATTTACTCAGTTGGTTATTTGGTCATAACAGGAAATTGCGCGGGGGGGGGGGTTAATGTTACCGGGGGTTAACGACACATCCCAGGCTCCCTTTCGGGTGTTGGCCAAATTCGGGGATAAGCGAAATTCGGAATTATCTTGGACCTATGTTATTTAATTTTTCAGTTTTAATCAAAGTTTTGACTTTAATGGCGTTTTACGGGTTAACCGTTAGAGATACGAGAAAAAGTAACTAGACCTTTCCTGTCGGAAATTTAATTTTATCTTTCGATTGTGCCCTCAGATTTGATCTACGACCTACCGTTCAACCACTATCAGGCAGAATGTGAAAGGGGGTTAAGACATCAGGGGGTTTAATTTAGTCAGGATATTGCCTGGTCATATGAACAAATTCCTGGGGGGGTTAATGTTACAAGGGGTTAATGGCACACGTGGGCCTATTTTAGAGGGTGTTGTGTCTGTGAACGTAATAAAAAACTCTGTCCCTATCTACTTTTGAAGCTTCACTAAACGCTCAGCCAACTCCCGATGTGGAGGGGGTTTTTAGTCACTCGTTAACGTATTAATACAAGGTCAATCTGGAACCAGCATGAATCGCACTAATTATAGTTGCAAGATTTAAAACCCCTAAAATTGACGACAAAGAATTAGCCATTTAGAGCATTTACCAGGCTTACGGAAAGATAAACGATAGAAAGCTGCTGGGCATTTTTTGTAGATCCTATCAATAGCTACTTACAAAAAAGTTTTACATATAAGCTAGGGCCAACGGTTCGGCCACTATCGAGCACGAAACGTAAGTTTTTAAGTGGAATTTTCAATATAATCACGTTTTACGGCTAAATCATGGAAGATAGAGCAAAAGGTCAGTAGACCTTTTGTGTAGATCGCATTATTTTGTATTAAAATCAAATTTTTAATCTGGGCTAGAACTAAGATTTTGTCTGAAATAGAGCCCAGAAAACAAAATCTCACGTAAAACCCAAAAATCAAAACTTTAAAACGCATTATGCGGCCAAACCGTTGATGATAGGGCAAAATGTTACTGAACTTTTTTTGTAGATCACGTCATTTCCTAAATCCCATTGAAAATTTGTTTTGAGCTACGACCAATAGTTTAGCCGCTATCAAGCCCGGAATGTAAATTTGTAGGCGAAAATTTCCAAATCTATTCACTTAATCGCATTTTGCGGCCAAACTAATGGAGATAGAGTAAAAAGTCACTAGACCTTTTATGTAGATCACTTCATTTCCTATATCAAACCTTTGTTTTATTTTGCCCTCCGACCAATGGTTTCGCCGCTATCGACCTCAAAAACAAACTTTTCGCGTAAATATTACAAAAAAATTGCACATAATCACGTTTTTTTCGGCCAAACCAATAGAGATAAGGCAAAAAGTCACTGGACCTTTTCTGTAGATCGCGCAATTTGCTAATTTGATGGGTCAATCAGATTTGAGCTACGATCAACGGCTCGGCCGCTATCGGGCTCGAAACATTATTTTTATCGAAAAAATCTCTGGAATGTCAAATGTTCGAGCGTTTTGTCGCTTAACCATGGAAGATATAGCAAAAAGTCACTGGACCTTTTTTGTAGTTCACTTCATTCCTGACCATGAATTTTTCGTCAGATCCGAGCTAGCTCCAACAGTTCGCCCGCTATCGGGCTTACAAGAAATGCCTGCAGGGGTAAAGAATGCGCGATTTTTTGGGAATTTTTTTTGAGGGGTTTAAAAGTAAAAAAGTCCGGTTTTCAGACTTTTCCTGTTGGTTACACGACAAAAGGTACCTGCATGCTAAATTTCAAGTTTCCAGCACTTCTAGAACTATGTTAGAATTTGTATACATCCATCAGTGAGTGAGTGAGTGAGTGGTTTCACATGCGGCTGTATATAATATAGGACTCGCCTTCGGCTCGCTGGGGGCTACGCCCCCAGGCCCCCATTTGGGTGTTGGCCAAATTCGGGGATAAGCGTAGTTCGGTGATTGGTTAAATTCAGACGTGAAGTTTCCAAATTTTATGTATCCGTTCTCGAGAATCTTACGGGTCGTAATGCTTCGCTAACGCTCAGCCAAAAGATGTGTGGTGTATGATATTAATCAATTGATGTGGTGGAAGAGTTAAGTTATGTGTTCGTGAAATTTGGAGACAAGAAGAATTTGGTTTTAACCAAAGTCAGAGGACGTATGTATACCATAGTTTAATTTTCCGGATTTACCCAAACTTTTGACTTTGAGGGCGTTTTGCGGCTTAACCGTTAGAGATACGAGAAAAAGTGACTGGACCTTTCTTGTCGGAAATTTAATTTTGTGTTCCGTTTGTGCCCTCAGATTTGATCTACGACCTATGGTTTAGTCGGTACAACGCTTGGAATAAATGTCTGCACTGGTGGGGAAAAAGAGCGATTTGGTGATTGGTAAAATTCGGACATGAGGCCATGCCAGGAAATTCCCTGGGGGGGGGGTTTAATGTTACTGGGGGGGTTAACATTTCAGGAGGTTTAATGTACTCAGGAGCTTATCTGGTCATACCAGGAAATCCCGGGGGGGTTAATGTTTACCGGGGGGGTTAACACATCAGGGGGTTTAATGTACTCAGGAGGTTATCTGGTCATACCAGGAAAATCCCCGGGGGGGGGGGGTTAATGTTACCGGGGGTTAATGACACACTTGGACTTATTTTAGAGGGTGTTGTGTCTGTGAACATAATACAAATTCACTCTGTCCCTATCTACTATTGACGCTTAGCCAACGCTCAGCCAATTTATAATGTGGTGTTGTATTCACTAGTTTACCTAGCAAAGCAAGTGCAAACTGAATCTGGAACGAATTACACAAAATATTAGTCACATATTGGTTTAAAAAACTCCAAAAATTGCCAATCCACGACAAATATTTTGCTATTTATAGCGTTTTCGGGCTTATTGAAGGACATACAACAAAAAGGTACATGTCCTTTTTTGTAGATCCCATCAATTTGTAGTCATAAACATTTTTACATTTAAGCTAGAACTATTTGTTTGGCCGCTATCGACTCTAGAAACAAAATTCTTAAATACAAATTAAGAAATATTTACATTTTATTAGCCGAACCAATGGAGATAGAGCAAAAGGTTACTTGACCTTATTTGTAGATCGCGTTAATTAGTGTTAAAATCAAATATTTATTTTGTGCTAAATTTAGAATTTTTGCCTGCAATAAAGCCCAGAAAACAAAATTTCACGTTAAAACTGAAAAAATCGATACTTTAAAACGCGTTAATGCGGCCAAACCGTTGATGATAGGGCAAAATGTTACTAAACCTTTTTTGTAGATCACGCAATTTGCTAAATCCCATTGAAAATTTGTTTTGAGCTACGACCAACCGTTTTTAGCCGCTATCGAGCCCGAAAGGTAAATGTTTAGGCGAAAATTTCAAAATATTTTAATGTAATCGCGTTTTGCGGCCGAACGATGGAGTTAGAGCAAAAAGTCACTGGACCTTTTTTGTAGTTCACTTCATTCCTGACCATGAATTTTTCGTCAGATCGAAGCTAGCTCCAACGGTTCGCCCGCTATCGGGCTTCAAAGGGAAGCTGCAAGGCCAAAACAGGGGTCACTTCGCGAATTTTTTTGAGGGGTTCAAAAGTAAAAAAATTCCGGTTTTCAGACTTTTCCGGTGGTTTGAGGACTCCAGCTACGTGTGTGCAAGATTTGGTGTTTTCCAGCACTTCTAGAAGTGGGTTAGAATTTGTATACCCTATCAGTCAGTCAGTCAGTCAGTCAGTCAGTCAGTCAGTTACATATGCGGCTGTATATAATATAGGACTCGCCTTCGGCTCGCTGGGGGCTACGCCCCCAGGCCCCCATTTGGGTGTTGGCTAAATTCGGGGATAAGCGTAGTTCGGTGATTGGTTAAATTCAGACGTGAAGTTTCCAAATTTTATGTATCCGTTCTCGAGAATCTTACGGGTCGTAATGCTTCGCTAACGCTCATCCAAAAGATGTGTGGTGTATGATATTAATCAATTGATGTGGTAGAAGAGTTAAGTTATGTGTTCGCGAAATTTGGAGACAAGATAATTTGGTTTTAACCAAAGTCAGAGGACGTATGTATACCATAGTTTAATTTTCCGGATTTACCCAAACTTTTGACTTTGAGGGCGTTTTGCGGCTTAACCGTTAGAGATAAGTGAAAAAGTTACTGGACCTTTCTTGTCGGAAATTTAATTTTGTCTTTCGATTGTGCCCGTCAGATTTGATAGCTGCGACCTATGGTTTAGTCGGTACAACGCTGGGAATAAATGTCTGCACTGGTCAGCTATCGTGAATTGTTTAGTACAAACATAATAAAAAACCGACCTTAAGGCAGTATTTTAAGTTGAACAGTTGGTTTAATATCATCAGGAGATTATCTAGTCAAGCCAGGAAATTCCCTGGGGGGGGGGGGTTAATGTTACTGGGGGGTTAACACATCAGGGGGTTTAATTTACTCAGGAGGTTATCTGGTCATACCAGGAAATCCTCGGAGGGGGGTTAATGTTACCGGGGGCTAATGACACACCTGTCCCTATTTTAGACGGTGTTGTGTCTGTGAACAAAATAAAAATTTATTCTGTCCCTATCTACTATTGACGCATAGCTAACGCTCAGCCAACTTATTATGTGGGGTTGTATTCACTCGTTAACCTAGCAAAGCCTGAATCCTGATTGAATTACACACAAATATTAGTCACATATAGGCCTAATATATATTTAAAAAACTCCAAAAATTTCCAATTCACGACAAATATTTTGCTATTTATCGCGTTTTTCAGGCTTATTAAAGTACATACAGCAAAAAGTTACTAGACTTTTTTTGTAGAACACGTCGTTTACTAAAACTTATTAAGTTGCATTTTTTGAGCTACGACCAACCGTTTAGCCGCTATCAAGCCCGGAATGTAAATTTGTAGGCGAAAAAATTTCAAAATATTTTCACTTAATCGCGTTTTGCGGTCAAACTAATGGAGATATAGTAAAAAGACACTGAACCTTTTTTGTAGATCATATTATTTTCTAAATCTAACCTTTGTTTTATTTTGACCTCCGACCAATGGTTTCGCCACTATCGACCGCATAAACAAAATTTTCACGTAAAAGTTACAAAGAAATTGCACATAATCACGTTTTTCGGCCAAACCAATGGAGATAGGGCAAAAAGTCACTGGACCTTTTCTGTAGATGGCGCAATTTGCTAATTTGATGGGTCAATCAGATTTGAGCTACGACAACGGTTCTGACGCTATCGGGTTCGAAACATTATTGTAAGCGAAAAAATCTCTGGAATGTAAAATATTCTCGCGTTTTGTCGCTTAACCACAAGAGATAGGAAAAAAAGTCACTAGACCTTTTTTGTAGTTCACTTCATTCCTGACCATGAATTTTTCGTCAGATCCGAGATAGCTCAAACGGTTCGCCCGCTATCGGGCTTACAAGAAATGCCTGCAAGGGTGAAAAAATGTGCAAATTTTCTCGAATTTTTTTGAGGGGTTTTTTAAAAGTAAAAATGTACGGTTTTCAGACTTTTCCCGGTGGTTTCACGGTAATAGGTACCTGCGTGCAAAATTTCAAGTTTCTAGCACTTCTAGAAGAACTATGTTAGAATTAGTATGATCTGTCAGTGAGTGAGTGAGTCAGTCAGTTTCACATGCGGCTGTATAGTATATTAGACTCGCCTTCGGCTCGCTGGGGGCTACGCCCCAGGCCCCCTTTTGGGTGTTGGCCAAATTCGGAGATGAGCGGTTAAATTTACGCTTGCAAATTCGGGGATAAGAGAGACTTGGTGATTGTTAAAATTAGGACATGAGGTCAAGCCAGGAAATTCCCCTGGAGGGTTTAATGTTACCAGGGGTTAAGACATCAGGGGGATATCTGGTCATAATAGGAACTTCCCAAGGGGGCGGGGGGTTTTAACGTTACGTGGGTTAAGACATCGGGGGGCTATCTGGTCATACCAGGAACTTCCCAAGAGGGGTTAAGAGATTTGGTGATTAGTAAAATTCAGACATGAGGTCAAGCCAGTATATATTCCCTGGGAGGGTTAATGGTACCGGGGGGGTTAACACATCAGGGGGTTTAATTTACTCAGGAGATTATATAGTCATACCTAGAAATCCCGGGGGGGATTAATGTTACCGGGGGTTAATGACACACCCCAGGCCACCTTTCATCAAAGTTTTGACTTTAATGATATTTTACGAGTTAACCGTTAGAGATACGACAAAAAGTAACTAGACCTTTCTTGTCGGAAATTTAATTTTGTCTTTCGATTCAACTCTCGGATTTGAGCTACGATCTCTGGTTTAGTCGGTACAACGCTTGGGATAAAAGTCTGCACTGGTCAGCTGTTGTGTAAACGGATATAGTGTAAATAAATTTCAAACTACCTTTGTCCGATTATTAAGTTGATCAGAGGGTTTAATTTGATCAGGAGTTCATCAACCAAGAAATTCCCGGGAGAGGGGGTTTATCTTCTCGGGGGTTAAAGAACGCGTGGTACTTTTCTAGTAAATTTTGTGTCTGGGCACGAGGAATTTTTATCAAAATAAAACGTTGATCAGGGGGTTTTAATTAATTCGGAAATTATCATTGCACGCCAGAGTTTTGACAATGAACTAATATTTCATAAAATTAAATAAAAAAAACACTCTGTCCCTATCTACTCTTGAAGCTTCACTAACGCTCAGCCAACTCCCGATGTGGAGGGGGGTTTTAGTCACTCGTTAACGTAGTAATACAAGGTCAATCTGGAACCAGCATGAATCGCACTAATTATAGTTGCAAAATTTAAAACGCCTAAAAGTGACGACAAAGAATTAGCCATTTAGAGCATTTATCAGGCTTACGGAAAGATAAACGATAGAAAGCTGCTGGGCATTTTTTGTAGACCCTATCAATAGCCAGGGCCTAGTAACAAGTATCAGTAGTTACTAGGCCCTGATCAATAGCTAGTTACAAAAAGTTTTACATTTAAGCTAGGGCCAACGGTTCGGCCACTATCGAGCACGAAACGTAAGTTTTTAAGTGGAATTTTCAACATAATCACGTTTTTACGGCTAAATCATGGAAGATAGAGTAAAAGATCAGTAGACCTTTTGTGTAGATCGCATTATTTTGTATTAAAATCAAATTTTTAATCTGGACTAGAACTATGATTTTGTCTGAAATACAGCCCAGAAAACAAAATCTCACGTAAAACTCAAAAATCAATACTTTAAAACGCGTAATGCGGCCAAACCGTTGAGGATAGGGCAAAATGTTACTTAACTTTTTTTTAGATCACGCTGATTTCCTAAATCTTTTTGAAAATTTATTTTGAGCTCCGACCAACCGTTTAGCCGCTATCAAGCCCGGAATGTAAATTTGTAGGCGAAAATTTCCAAATATTTTCACTTAATCGCGTTTTGCGGTCAAACTAATGGAGATATAGTAAAAGGTCACTGAACCTTTTTTGTAGATCATATCATTTCCTAAATTTGTCGTTTGTTTTATTTTGACCTCCGACCAATTGTTTCGCCGCTATCGACCCCAAAAACAAAGTTTTCACGTAAAAGTTACAAACAAATTTCACATAATCACGTTTTTTTCGGCCAAACCAATGGAGATAGGGCAAAAAGTCACTGGACCTTTTCTGTAGATCGCGCAATTTGCTAATTTGATGGGTCAATCAGATTTGAGCTACGACCAACGGTTCGGCCGCTATCGGGCTCGAAACATTATTTTTATCGAAAAAATCTCTGGAATGTCAAATGTTCGAGCGTTTTGTCGCTTAACCATGGAAGATAGAGCAAAAAGTCACTTTACCTTTTTTGTAGTTCACTTCATTCCTGACCATGAATTTTTCGTCAGATCCGAGCTAGCTCCAACGGTTTGCCCGCTATCGGGCTTACAAAAAAGGCCTGCAAGGGTAAAAAATGCGCATTTTTTTGCGAATTTTTTTTTGAGGTGTTTAAAACTAAAAAATCCCGGTTTTCAGAATTTTCCTGTTGGTTATACGGCAAAAGGTACCTGCGTGCAAAATTTCAAGTTTCTAGCACTTCTAGAAGTAGGTTAGAATTTGTATACATATATCAGTGAGTCAGTCAGTCAGTTTCACATGCGGCTGTATAGTATATTAGATACATGTGAATACTCAGCCCCAGGCAGACAATATACATCAGACAGTTCACTTCACTTAGCGATATATTGTTCAAGTTTGTAGTTTTCTCTTTATCTTCTGAACATATTTGATCCTTTTAGTGGTCTCTCGCGCAGTTCCATTTTGTATTAATGGATTAGATTAAACTCTTTAAATACAAAATATGAATAATAGTAATAACAAGTATTTAAATTTTCAATGGTGTATTGAATGGACAAAACACACGAGGTAAATATCTATAGGAGTTAAAGTAAAAAAAAAACTTGGATCATCGAAATTTACATACAAGCATAGTTGCGGCAAGAAACCTATACGCACAACATCCAGATATTTAATAGGGAATTAAATTTGCACCCTTGCTGCCAAAATATAATAAGAATAAACAAAAATGTTATCTGGGATGGACCTGGTGTTACAAATGTCCTTCACAATATTTGGTTCAAAATTTATTCTTTAATTAAACACTGCAATTATCTTACTTTCATGATGACGTTGGTTTAAACATCAGTAGACCTTCTGTCTCTTTCTTTTTACTTCTCGAAACATTTTAAAGTATCATATTCGTTCCATAAGTATAGGATTCATACATGTGAATACTCAGCCCCAGGCAGACAATATACATCAGACAGTTCACTTCACTTAGCGATATATTGTTCAAGTTTGTAGTTTTCTCTTTATCTTCTGAACATATTTGATCCTTTTAGTGGTCTCGCAGTTCCATTTTGTATTAATGGATTAGATTAAACTCTTTAAATACAAAATATGAATAATAGTAATAACAAGTATTTAAATTTTCAATGGTGTATTGAATGGACAAAACACACGAGGTAAATATCTATAGGAGTTAAAGTAAAAAAAAACTTGGATCATCGAAATTTACATACAAGCATAGTTGCGGCAAGAAACCTATACGCACAACATCCAGATATTTAATAGGGAATTAAATTTGCACCCTTGCTGCCAAAATATAATAAGAATAAACAAAAATGTTATCTGGGATGGACCTGGTGTTACAAATGTCCTTCACAATATTTGGTTCAAAATTTTATTCTTTAATTAAACACTGCAATTATCTTACTTTCATGATGACGTTGGTTTTAAACATCAGTAGACCTTCTGTCTCTTTCTTTTTACTTCTCGAAACATTTTAAAGTATCATATTCGTTCCATAAGTATAGGATTCATACATGTGAATACTCAGCCCCAGGCAGACAATATACATCAGACAGTTCACTTCACTTAGCGATATATTGTTCAAGTTTGTAGTTTTCTCTTTATCTTCTGAACATATTTGATCCTTTTAGTGGTCTCGCAGTTCCATTTTGTATTAATGGATTAGATTAAACTCTTTAAATACAAAATATGAATAATAGTAATAACAAGTATTTAAATTTTCAATGGTGTATTGAATGGACAAAACACACGAGGTAAATATCTATAGGAGTTAAAGTAAAAAAAAACTTGGATCATCGAAATTTACATACAAGCATAGTTGCGGCAAGAAACCTATACGCACAACATCCAGATATTTAATAGGGAATTAAATTTGCACCCTTGCTGCCAAAATATAATAAGAATAAACAAAAATGTTATCTGGGATGGACCTGGTGTTACAAATGTCCTTCACAATATTTGGTTCAAAATTTATTCTTTAATTAAACACTGCAATTATCTTACTTTCATGATGACGTTGGTTTAAACATCAGTAGACCTTCTGTCTCTTTCTTTTTACTTCTCGAAACATTTTAAAGTATCATATTCGTTCCATAAGTATAGGATTCATACATGTGAATACTCAGCCCCAGGCAGACAATATACATCAGACAGTTCACTTCACTTAGCGATATATTGTTCAAGTTTGTAGTTTTCTCTTTATCTTCTGAACATATTTGATCCTTTTAGTGGTCTCGCAGTTCCATTTTGTATTAATGGATTAGATTAAACTCTTTAAATACAAAATATGAATAATAGTAATAACAAGTATTTAAATTTTCAATGGTGTATTGAATGGACAAAACACACGAGGTAAATATCTATAGGAGTTAAAGTAAAAAAAAACTTGGATCATCGAAATTTACATACAAGCATAGTTGCGGCAAGAAACCTATACGCACAACATCCAGATATTTAATAGGGAATTAAATTTGCACCCTTGCTGCCAAAATATAATAATAAGAATAAACAAAAATGTTATCTGGGATGGACCTGGTGTTACAAATGTCCTTCACAATATTTGGTTCAAAATTTATTCTTTAATTAAACACTGCAATTATCTTACTTTCATGATGACGTTGGTTTAAACATCAGTAGACCTGGATTAACAATGACTTTACACAACATAGCTAAAAGTTTTGTAGCGCTCAATAAAACAAAGTTAAAGGAAAAAATAAGAAAATTGAGCCGTACTTGAAGAAATAAGGAAAATAATTTGAATTCGTACGTTGAATCCAACTAAAACTCACCTAAAATATAATGGCAACGTTATTATATATTCACGGAGACAACTATAATCACGATAACGTGATCTCTTCAGAGGGATTTATATAAATTCTTCACACTTCAATTACTTTACTATTTACAGCTTTACTGTATACAATATTATACATATATTATAATATGAAAAATAATAATTTTACTGACTACTGAGAAAACGCGCAGGGTTCTTTCTTGTTAGCAGATTAACGGCTACAAACTTTATAGAGAAAACAATGCCGTGCGTGCCGATTTAATCATTAGAACATAGATACAAGAACATCGGAAAAATCAAAATAATAATTTGTAACGAATAACAGGGTTACGAAAATATATAATTTCAACAAAAATGCCAGAATTCTATCAACCACTGGCTGTTTTACAAGTTTTTGTTACTTATACTTTCAAATACAATATTTTTAAAGTTATATAAAAGTTAAAAAAAAACTTCAAACAACTGTCACTGTTTTACTAATTAGCATTATACATGTTCATTCGATAGTTTAATGTGAAAGTGTCCTTTTGGGTAAGATCTGTGTAAACTTTCATTTCTATATTATCCGTTGCATAATCATGAAAAGAATTGAATTGAAAAACTGAAAGAGGTATATATAAGTCTAAGTTATTTAACATTAAAACTGTGGTAAATTAATATTTATTGATTTAGTAAACAAATATTTTAGAAATAATATTGTTATTAATATAAAAAGTATTAAATATATAAAATAAAATTTACTTTCATAACTAGAAAAATTTATTATATTTACTATATTGTACGTGCTGTCAACTGTATAAAACCTGTTGATGTCAAAGTTTCCTACTTATGTTATCATTTTAACATACCAGTATATGGAAAAATAGAGTATATAATTCATTGAAAGGTTTTTAAATGGTTTAAAGTATTTCTTCGTTTTTTTATAATAGTTAGGTTAATTTATATGTGTTATGGACAGCAATAGAATACGCGAAACTACACAATAATTTCGTAAAAACACGTTACCTACCTGAACGATGGATCTTATAAGCAATTAACAAAGATTTTCTTCTTAGAAGGAAAGGTTTACAAATAATTCATCTTATCTCATCTTAATGAATAAATTGGTTATGAGGAAGGCTAAAGTATACTTCTGCTTATTTTAAACATAGTTCTTGTTCAATGTGCATTATAGAAAATGGTCAATTAACAAATATGTGTTATATTAATTGTGAAATTTAAGATTTTTTACCAAACACATTATTTGCTTCAATTTTTGATTTTAATATAATGTATGATTGAACTATATATTAACCTAATGAAATTTATTATGGTTACGAAAGATGTGGTTATTTTTTAATTTCATTGTTACAAGTTAGTTTTGAGAGATTTGGTTCGTTGTAAAGAGTAACAGTTTTGCGATCTATTCTTTATCTATAAACAGGTACATTATAACTATACAATCAATTAGTCTAAGAATTAAATATAAACTAAATATAAACACTCCAATTACCTCCATATACAGTATAACTCAAATACCTCTGATCACTATTTACAGATGTAGCAATTCGCTCTGTTTTAGCAAAGCCTGAGTCTGAAAAAGTTTTATTTCTGTCTGTACGTCTCTCTGTCCGTCCCAATGATCTTTTGAAAAATAACCAACATAATTGGGTCTATAATGTTTAATAAACTTCATTTATATAAGAGAAACATTGAGTTCGATGATAGTGTTTGTGTCTCCATGTGATTTAGTGTGTTTCAGCAAATATAATTGCATTGGTCTTTTAGTTTACCGGAAATACTACAAGAAATCAGAATAATAATTAATTTTTAAAACAAAACCGCTTAAAATCATAAGTAATTTAAACATATTTTTTTCATAAAGTGTGTATTACTTGGGAAACATAACAAAATAATAGAAAATAACTTTAATATTTAAGGCTAGTGAGCAGATTTAATTTTAACCTCACATGCGTTGCAGGGCCCCTCCTAAATCACTGAAGTGCTTATTATATGAACATCATTACAAAACATAACATAAAATAAAAAGAAACTCAAATTTTCATTAAATCTTCATTTATAAGTAGTAGTTTAGACATGGGTGAGGTAGAATAGGGCGGCACGTAATTTCTCCTTCTTTCAAATCGATTTTTGGACGACTTTCTATTTGAATTTAGGACATCTAAAAATTAAGTTTGATTGGATTAGAAATATTAAACGAAATTTCAATAAAGGCTGTTATGCAACTCGTTGAGACGTGTACTCATATGTATACATTATAGAGAATTGTACATGAATCTTATTGTGTAGCAAATTCTTTGAAAGTATAAGGTAAATTATGTAAAGTATTAGAGAAAGTCATACAATTATTTATCTAATAAAACTGTTTTTAAAATAGAAATGTAGTATATGGACAATATAGTTCTGTAATATACATTTGGATAACAGTTAGTATACAAATTTTGTGTGTCACAGCTGTGAATGATGACCGCCACACCTTGTTAACGATGTGTCACTTGACACCTCGGTAAACTGTGCATCGCACCATTAGTTTGATTCTATTATCAGGTTGTGTATTGTATTACAGAAATCCTACCTTTAAAATTGATTTGTATAGTAAAAAACAGCGTTCAATCTGCATCATATCAACATCAGTATAACGAAAATATATTATTCCTAAAATTTATCGTGTCCTCAAAACATATATCTTAGCCTGATATTTGTTTTGCATTTTTTTTGTGAATGAACTTTATCAAAGGGGCAATGATTAGAATTAGTATAATATTTTGACTTTTTTATATGGATGTTAAAACATCAGTTATATACCTAAAAAGCAAATATTAACTGTAATTATAGTATACAAAGGACTTTATTTTTTTTCTAGTAATAGAATGTATAGTAATAAAACTAAGTTAAAAAACTTATATTAACGCTTATCTTGTGAAATCAGATGAAGATATATTGTCTCTTTCCACTCTTCCACTATATTTACTGTTTATTTAATTTTATTTTTATTTTTTCATTTAAATTTTATATTATAAAGTGTATAGTCTTCGTGCACTTAGGGTCTGTATTTACCGTCATAGTGTCAATGATTAAAAAAATATCTGCCTGCACCGTTATTTATTATGAGCGATTTAATATGTAATACATTTTACATATCACTTGTTATGTTTAAGTTTTATATATTTAATTGTTTTCATCATATATTGATATCTATTATATTAAAGCATATTCTTTAAAATCTTTAAGAATGTTATTTTGTTTGATCTATAATTTAAAATATTACATTTTTAATTTTATTTCATTGTTTACCTTTAATTACATGCTATAGGTTTCGAAAAAAAAGTGAAAGATTACTCTCAGTGTTCCTGCTGTGTTCCTGACAACGGGAAATCTCCGAGGAAGAAAGTATTCTAAGTGCTCCTTGACTCGAAAGGGAACTCCGTCTGTAGCACTTCGTTTCCGCTACTGTCCTGTGGGTAGGGCTGTACACGGGACACTGACAGGTTATCTTAGGCTGTACATAATAACTGATTTTTCAGCCTGCTCAAGCTATATTTTCAACACTTAATTAGTGACATAATTTCCTATAATATAATTAACGATTTCTTAGTTTCAAATGTTATGCCTTATGTAAGTTTTCCTCTTACATTTATGTCTGAGAAAAGTTTTGCTAGGGTAAAATAATTTGTAAAACTTGTATTTGTCTGATAAATTAATAGTAGATATGGATTATGTTAACCGATTTCATAAAGGAGCCTAACTGATGTTATATTTTCAATACTATTCTCAATTTTTAGGTATTATTTCCTACTTTTAGGTTTCGGTCTGAATTACAATCTGCATTACTGCGGTGCAATACTGTTATACTGTAAGTTATTTTAGTTCTTTATTTCAGGATAGTTAGTAATAACTGTTTAGTTTACTGGTCCTACAGGCTTATTCTATTGGCTCACATTTCATAATTTATTCTTCTTTAGTACATGTGATATCAGTTGGAATCCAATTCGTGTCTGTCAGATGTTGACGGAGAATTAAACTTCAAAAGTCGACGTTTAATCAGCTTCTGCTGTAGTAAGCCTTTTAGTGAGATTATGGAGCTATGATGGGCTTAACTGAGGAATATAAATTCTAAAGTAACTCTCGATTTCTGTGTTGTTCTCCTTCAAAGTAGAGGGTACCTAGTACATTTCTATACAATGAAATAAAACCAATCAGTCACATAAGAGTTTCCTGCATTGTTATAAACGAATTCTGTCTATCATATTGATATGGTTAATATTTGTAAATTTGATCTTTAGAAACTCTTAGAGGATATATTAAAATTTTTGTAAAATCAGCAACTTTTGAAAGATTTACTTAACACAGAAATAAGCAAGAATTCCTTATCTTGTACGCTGCATTTTTGTAATTGGATTTTAAATGATTTTAGATTGTAAATATTTCTATTTATTAGTAAACTTGTGTGTGTAAAGTATTAAAACATTAATTTACAATCACTGCTTTTATTATTAAACCGTAGATACAAAAATTAAAATATAAAACAGTTCAGGACAGATGTGTTGATCATATTTATTATTATCTCATAAAATATTGATTCTCGTTTTAGTAAAATGCAATCAACTACAACTTCTATCTACTATAGTGGTATATTTTTTAGACTATTATCTTGACCCTGTAGTTCTGCCATCTTAGGTCTCCTTAGCCCAAACCATAAAATTGACCTTCATATTCACTTGTAGTTCATACGATATAAGTTTATAATATTGAAATATCTGTGTTTTCAACACATCTAGATACTATTGTGCCACTGTAATACATTACTCCTCTTAACTAAAATATTCGCAATTTACGTCTATCGGCTATAACTATCTTACAGAGAGTGTCACTGAGGTATAGAATATCGGGAGTTCCCGACGAAGCTCGTACATTATCTGAAACATGAGTAACCAATCTCAGGCTAAGAGAGCTTTCAGTCTCTATTTCACAATTAATTTATCGTACTATGTTATTATATAGCATATTGCTTCTTGCTATATAATCCTTACAGTTAAAATAAAATTCATAACGAATGACTTGCTTTTAATTATAGGTTACAAGTAATAAATATTCCGAGTAAACAATAAAATAAAATTTTCACTTGTACAGTATTTATGTATTTATAAAGTGTGTTATCTCTTTTTGTTTCCACGATTGCAAGAACGTAAAGAATAGGAACTAAAGTAAGTAAAACAGTAATATTTCTACTAATACTGGTGGATTCTATATAATTACTCGAAATAATTAAAACGATAAAGGTCCTCAAGTTGGGCAGCCAGCTTTGATATTTTTGTTCTGTATCATTTATACGAATAAGGATATCGTTCACGATATAGGTATTAAAGAAACCAGTTAATATTCATGTTATAAAGAGTAGGGAGAAGAAAAACATAAATTACTGCAAGTAATATAATAATAAAATAGTATCTATAGATTCTGGAACTTAGGTTAATTCCAGAATTGGAAGACTACAAAACCTGCGCCAAATAAGAGTGGTTTACGCCACATGTTATTTTTAATAAAATATATTACAATCACTTGATATGCTTCTAGTTTTCGATGTAAGTTTTAGTTTGGTGTTTAACACTGAGATAGAAACATCTGAAATGTCTCAAGTTTATTTATAAAATTGTATAATATTTTATTGAAAACCTGCCATAGTTATAGAGAAATAAACCGTTTTCGAGCAATGTGGAAATACTCAACATTGAAATCCTTAGTTTTTAGTTGATATTGTTATATTATTATGATATAATATAAGTTATTATTAAGTCAAATACTGTGTTCTATATCGATTGAAATGTATAATATATATATTATATATATATATATATATATATATATATATATATATATATATATATATATATAATTAATAATTCATTCATGTCATTAATACTACGCATGTCAATAAATTTATTAATAGATCAAATGGTTTCTGCAAATAAATTTGTAAACACTCCAAAGGTATATGTACATTTAATCTAAGGATAGATGCACTGTAAAGTAGGGCAAAATATTCTTAGATGTAAACGTTAAATTGTTTTATAGAATACGGACATTTGCTATATATTCCTACTTTTATATAAATCATTTAGTACATCTGTTTCGACATAATTGACGCTTTACTATTTACTCGATACACTCCTGATAGTCTAATGTTTGACCACGAACAATAGCATGGGATTCACTGGATTGTCCTTATTGACTGATCAACATCCAGCAAGCACTACGAAAAATGTAGACATTGAATTAGGTACTTACGTTTTTTTTTAAAGAAACTTTGAGAAATAATTGTTATCTCATAACTCAGGGCTCCACACCATTGGCCTTTAAATTAGTGACAACTAAAAAAAGATAATTTCAGATAACAGATGTATATTAACTGAATAAACCTATTAAAATATTACTAAGGTTTCAATATAAATATACAATACAAATCCTACGTTTAAATTGTTAATTTTGCGTATTGTGTTGAAAGTATAGAGAAATTAAAAAGGTAATAACAATGCTCATTTCAACTTTTTACCCTTATGGTGCTGATGAGCACAAGGGTACCTCTCCTAGTAATTCATACAGACATACCAAACATGTCCTTCACCCGGTTCTCATTAATACTATTTTAGGTGAATAAAATATATTTTTGCAATATTATGTTTAGCAAATATGAAGTAAAGCAATGCTTGATAATTATCGTAATGCAGACATCAAAAAAAATTACAATTTACTGAATATTTTAAGACTACTATAACACCTATATCAGTTAATTTTACAACAGATATCGGCTTTTTAGATTTAAGAATTATATATTTTCAGAAATTCCTTTCATAGTGAGTTAATAAAATAGGTGGATTATAGTAGCATAATATGCACATTGTGATGGAATTTATATGACATATGTATATCTTTTCTTAATCGGACCACGTAAACGTAATATTGCAGCCATAAATGTATTTTATTTCATCTATGCTTTATTCTAACACGCGCAGTCTAAAATCCATAATTTCACCTGTTATCTTAAGCCCTCAGATTTGTTTTGAACTAAAACAATACACACTAGGAATACAACTAGTAACTATTTAAAACTATATAGCACTGAATACTGCCATTAGTTAGGAAAGAAGCTTATATATTGAACTTAGTCATATAATAACATTAGCACTGCTTCCGGAGTGACATGGTATTTAAGATGGGTAAAGTTATGGGGTGGAGGGCGTCTCCCCTAGAGATCCACGAGGAAGAATTTGGGAACTAATCTCAAAGTCATGTCTCCCTCGAAAAAGGGGACGCTAGCTTCAAACCAGCCTCTTCAGTCAAAACATGTAGGGAGTGGCATACCCTTGTTGAGCCTAGCATTTCTGATACTTATTAAAGGAACCTCACCAACTCCAACGATCATCTCCCGCAGTAAAATAGCCCTATCGAATGACCCTTGCATCACAGAGTCTTGAAATTTGCGGTTAGTAATATGTTGCTTCTGGACCTCTGTATGGTTGCCCATATTTAAGCGGCACGTCGGCTTATTTCTTTGCCCAGTGGTAGGATAAACCGGAAGGTCCAATATTCACTGAATAAACTATACAAAGGTAAAATAATATATTTCTAAATATTTGATAATAACTTAAATGTGCTTAAAACTTTCAACGTTTACTCAAGAAACAATTAATAATGTAACTTTGTGATGTTATTTTTTTAAAGGCAAAGTTGTCATTTGTGTCCTTATACAAGTACTTGAAAGAAAGTGAAAGAAGATGCATCATCTGTACAGGCGTTAGGGCAAATAACGGTGACTTATAAAAAACAATTAATAACCTCAGTACTAAGGTTGTTGATAAGAAATTCAAATTAAAGCATTAAATAAAACTGAGATATACAGTGTTTTTAGTACTGCTTAATAAGTAGGATAAATAAGAGCTGGTCATTATGATAATTATTCTTTGTAACGTAAATTACTGATGTTGGACCAAAACTTTCTTTATAATCGTAAGTTATTTCTAAAACTTACAGATCCAAAACACTAAAAATTTTATGTAATAATAATGAAAGTATCAATTTTAAAAATTATTTTTAATTGATTACCTAATACGTAAGCATAACTTTTTTGCCACAGTTTACTTATAAAGTGTACGGTTACATATAATTCTATAATTTAGTTTTGACCTTGTTTCATTAGTTATTACATTGATTCATATTACGATTCCCTGTCAGAGGATTAAATACCTCAAACCAGAAAAGAGGCAAAATCAACCAGTCATAGGTGACTACTAACAGAACAATTCTCTTTCTTTTTGTATCCTGATCAAAATCTCCAAGGAAACATTGAAATGCATATTATTGGAAAACCAATAAATCTTTTAGTAAAGACTGTGATAACGATCCAAGTTATAGTATTAACTGAAATTTTCCAGTTGTTTTTTTATTAAAATAAATATTTATTCAAACGTATCAATGGACATATATTAATGTATACCATAAGTTCTCCTATAACATGTCATACGTTAATACTGAAGACATTAAAAATGAATCATCATGTTTCTGTGAAACATTTGACGGTTTGTTTTTATCACATCGAAAATATACTACAGAGTTTTCTTCCGCTACGTACAATCCTAACGTTATATTTTTATCTTATATTTATAATAGAAAATAAACAATGTTTTAATAATATGCTCTTTTTACTACAAGATTGTTTTTATAATATTTCTTAAACTGTCTTTATAGAAACACTATTTAAATACTCTTTCTAAATTATAAAGGATATATTTATGGTCAAAATACAATACTAATATATCACTTAATTTGAGATATTGCGTGACAATTAAGTCTTAGGACGTCCTTATAATTTTGAAACCAAATCATTTATTACAGAAAAATGTTGCTTACTACCGTTACTGGTCATAATATGCAACTTCTGTACATAGTGATCGGATGTAAACTTTGGAGGACGGCCCATCGGGAATAAGTAAAAATAAATTATCCAATTTTTTTTAGCCTATGATGAGTTTTACTTCTTTATAAAGGTTCTATTTAAATAAAAACAATGCCGCAAACTGGATTTTAAAAGATTTGTACAGTTGGAAGATATTGCTGTTTAAAGTTTTAAAAATCTTTACAGCATTGTACGTATTAAAGTACTAATACGTACCTTTTACAAGTTGAAAGGGACACTAATTTGAATGAACTAATTTAAAAGTAGGTTTTTAAAATGTTCTCCTCTGTCCGTTATTAAATTGTGGAAGATATAATATTGTCTTCTATATATATTGTAGGTTAAATCTTTATAAGTTATCCTAAAACCTATTTATCACCATGTTCAATAAGACAAATTAAAAACTAACAGTTTAATAAATAAGATATTTAAATGCATATAATTTTTAATCAGTTATGTGCCTGTTGTTTACAGAATAACAGGGCCATATGATTTGTGTAGCACAACTGTAAATGATGAAGCGCTTCACCTTGTTAGCGACAGGTAACTTGACACCTAGGTAAACTTTACGACCCAGCATTAGTTGGCGTGTAATGTCACTTGTTTATTGTGTAAGAGAGATTGTATTCATACACATATTTTAGAAAGCACAGATTAAACTTTGGATGTATGTAATAAAAATGTTGTTTCGAATTTGTTAATAGTACAGCAATTTTATTTATTTGATGTTTTTATTACTACTCGTTTTAGTAATTATTGAAATATGAATCATATACGAGATATTCGATAGTAGATTGAATTTATTATTATCCATATTATTTAAGAAACTTTTAAATTGCATTAATTGGTTAATTGTTAACTCAATAAGGTGGAGTTTCTTAGAGTAAAACTGTTTCCAAGTATCATAAATAATAGTGATAGTGTTTCTGTCACTATAAAAAATAGGTACTGTAAAAATAATAACGTCCATAAATATAAACCTTTAATTAAAATTTAAAATTAATGGTATAACGACGTTATCTAATAATAATAACCAGGAGCATTTTGATTTTCGCCTTTACGGGCACGTTTTACATTTATTACTTTTGTTCGTTCACAGAAAGTACGGCTCTACACGCTACAAAATGAAAGTATTCTGCTGCCCAATGACTCAAAAAAAACCAATTTCCGTTATATTGTTCTCTATATACCAGAATGATTTTACATTCTCATTCCTCTTAACAGTGTTTCTCCTGTAAATGGTTAAACTAATAACTATATGTACTATGTTTACTTTAATCGGAAAGGAAACCTTTTTCCTACACTTGACTATTGGTTCAATACCCTTTTGGTACACACTCATTTGTTTCATGTTTATTTTATAGTTGTTTTGGTGTAAAAAAACTTTGAAAAACTAAAAGCTATTATAGCATAGAAATTTTTAATTTTACGATATTAGTGGTTTTTTAAAACTTCCAAATTATTTTTATGACATAAATTAGATTTTAAATCCTTTAATAGTATAGGAACATATTTAGACCAAAATTTACTATATTACAGAAAATGATTTATGCACCAAATGAGTTCAAGTATTTCTTGTTTAAAATCCTATTTTCATTTACTTTTTTATTTATGCTCCTGACTTTCATCGGTGGTGTAAAAGGTCTGATAATTCTTATGTATGCCAATAATGAGGATTATTGTTACGTGATGGATGAACTATGGATGAGTTTTTGACATCTTCATAGACTGTAGTAACATGTTTTGGGTAATAAGCAAGATATAAGAGCACTTAGCCGATTGTATAAATGATGCTGTCCAAAGCGAACACGATTACCTCACTCTTTTCCAGTGTAATTATTACACAGTAAAAATATTTGAAACACTAAATAATCCTAATCATTAGGGCGATACAGATAAAAGTTTTGCTGGGTATCTGGTCAATATCAGCAGCATACTATAGATTTCTTGAGTCAAGATTTTAGACGCAGCTCTAAGTGGAAGGAGAAGTGAAGCAAAACTCAAAATTCGTATTGAAACAACCCTTTTCGCTATACAAGGTGAGTCTGACCACACGTGCAGTATTTACAGCTGTCTTAATAAATGACTTCCATTCTTTTTCTATCTCTTTTCTCCATATATTGGCCTCTCTGAATCCGTTAAAATTATTTTAAATTTTGAAAAATGTCCCTTAAGGGCCCAATTTGGGGAGTAGGGGTGATTTTTGGGGAATTTTCAAATGTAAACATGGGTCGTGTGATACATCAATTTTAAAAGGTCTAATTACACCGAACATTTTTGTGCAAACAAAAGTTAATTATCTTTAACCGTATGTACAGGTTGTACCAAAACGGTTTGAAATATGACTTTAAAATAAAATACCTTGTTACCCTACCTACAATACGGAACAGCTCCAGATTTTTTTTCCTAACTTGCTATTGACCTATTTTTCAATGAGATATGTGATACGGGCATTTTCCTGTGGATTTTATAAATTTCAAAAATATTCAAAATTTAAAAATACAAAAAATCCTAACACTCAAAATTCTTAAATAGCAACATATATTAAATTTTATATCACATAAAAGGTCTTTTTAAAAAAAAACATTTTTTGTATTTAACTTTTTTTCCTGTCTCTTACTGTTTCAAAATGACAGCCGAAAAAAACGGAATTACGTATGTCTGTTTACAAAATGTAACAAATTATTTTTAAATGATATGAAATAAAAATATGTCCTGTAATTCTTAATTTCTTAATAGCTCTATAGCTCTGAATGACCTCTGAACTAGCCATAATCTTACTTTCATTGATTTTGCTAGTACAGGTGCTCGAATTGTAGTCCGTCATTAAAACACAGTTCTAATCTGGAACTTAAGCTATTTACAGCACGCAACACTTCTTCGTGGCTGATTGAATTTATAGCATTCCGGATTCGCTGCATCATATCTTCGAGTGTTGTCGGTCGTAAAACATAAACTAAGTCTTTCAGCCTACCCCATAAGTAAAAGGCCATAAAGAGCAAATCAGGGGATCTTGGTGGTTAGTTAACTGGACCACCTCTTCCAACCCATCTTCCAGGATATTGTTCATTAAGCGTTTGTCGCACTGAGGAAGCTTGAGGCAAAACAAAAATATAGGAACAGGGGTTTTTCACAATGAAAATATATTAAAATATTGACTTATTTTGCGATAACTGTGTCATAAATGTTATTTTTCCCCTTTAAAGTATAGGCACGATGCAAGTGCTCATCATGTGCTTAGTCTAGATATTCGTCTGAAATGACATTTGAATTTTGAATTTCCCACACTTGAAAATTATTTATGTATTTAATATTAAGATATTAACAGTTTTTAATCAACCACACACACGCTATGTCACATATATCCTCTAATACGAAACATTCTCAATAAAAAGTGTAAAGTTTTGTTTGTTAGCACGAATTAAAAGTAAACAACCCATTTGTTTAATTATTTGTTAACATTACGTCAGGTCGTTTGAAAAAGTGAAAATAGTGAGTATTTGTAAATAAACTCATAATATTGGAGTTGGTGACTTTTTATGCATTTTATACCACTAACCAAAATTTGAAAAAAATATTTTGAATTTAAATTGTCCCATTATATTACCTTAGTGTACAAAAATATACACTAATGGGGATATAGGTGATTTATTTTGATTACAAAAACTGACACACAGTCAATTAATAAGAAAAACTATGATCCTATATGTTATGAATTATTTTCAACGTTATATAGTAAATTTATGAAATATTACTTTCTAATTATCTAACCTCCGACACAAATGGGGAATACACATCAGTTTAATTAATGTTTAAGATTATTGTTTCACAAGATAGAATTTTCTCTATTTCCTTAATGTACAACGGTATAGATTCTAGGGATAATTTACAGTCAATTTTTAAAGAACGAAGTATTCTGGAAATCGTGTAATAAAGAAATTGCTTCTTCATAACCATCAACGATCTACTAAAACGTTCAGTATTGTAAATAATAGTAATAGCTCTTTATACATTTAATTATATCAGGAGAGCTATAATCCTTGTTCGGACGACTGCTCACCTGTATACAGTGAATTCACTGCTTTACATTATAAAAAATCTTCTCTCAATTACTGTGTTAGATTTACTATGGATGATAGTATTTATTAGTTAATAATTATTATAAATATTGGCAAACATCTGTTAGTGTTCGCATAGGACTTAAGTTATAAGATTCAGAAGACGTACAAACTAGAAATAGTTTCTGCTTGAATTATTTCTGAATAAGGCTAAATAACTTACTAAACATGTTTAAAGATTTAGCTAAATTATATTTAATAACAATCGCTGGAATAAATATCAGTTTATTCGACTTAACTGAGTGGTGAAATAAAGCAGATAGTTAAAGCCCTCAACATAAGTAAGAAGCAAAACATGTAATTATATTAATTTGAAACATTTGTATAACATTTACGCTAATATTTAGTTTGATAATGAAAGTTTTAAGAAAATAATGAGCATATTATAAATGTAAATTAATATTAATTACCCTGTCACGTTTGTCAGTGACAGCCGGATAATCATACATTTTGTTTACTGTATTTTAGTAGTAAATGTAAATGTCCAATTTAAAAATTATACTATCAGAATAGGTAAATACTTCCAAGTATTATAATTATTTATTGTTTATATGTGCAGATTTATTACGGCAGCAAAAATCTAAACATATTATTTTACGGTAGTTATCAGCAACTGTGAGTTCCTGATAGGTAAATGAGCTTTTGTAGTCAACTCAACTTACGTACAAATGATTAATAAATCTCAAGGAGGTTTATGTCATATACAACCACTGACTTCCCAAATGATTAAAGACATTGTAAATAAGATCTGGGTACCATTTTAGAAGTAAGGATTGTTTTTTATGAATTCAATGAGATGAGAACTAAGAGTGAAAGTACTCGTATAAAAAACTATATATATATATATGTAGTTTTATATATATATATATATATATATATATATATATATATATATATTTATTATGACTTAGCTGCATTTTTTGTTAATATAAAACCTATTTTTTATGTTTTCGAATATTTTGTTAGGTAAACAGTTTGGATTAATTTAAAGTGGGTAAGTAAAGAGAAACTTAAACAGATGATTAAGACATGTTTTAGATGGTCAAATAAGAGGAATGTAACTTAATCCGTAGGCAGTTGATGTTACATTAACGAGAAATGCTGACTACGAATTCATTTCACACACTACCTTGTCTGCGAGTTGATTTTATGTAATTCGTTACTTTACATTTCCATTAATTTCACCAGTTAAATCAATCGGCTACCTTATTAATACAATAAAGGTTGAACAAATATGTTTGAATAAATATTACTTCGTAAAGGAAAACTAATGAGCTATTAAGTCTGTTATTGTTCATGAAACGTTGTTTCCAATGACTTATTAGATAAAGATTTTGATGTCATGTTAAAACATTGTAATTAAGCTAGGATTTTAAACAATCGTCTTGACAATATTTTTATTAACGTAAAGAAAGTGCAAGCAATGCCACAAATAATTATAAACATAACATTCTAATTGCATCTCAGATAGATTATTACAAGAAAAGAAACCAAAAAGTTACACCTATCATTATGGCGCATTGATGATTGAGTCCATATGTCAACATGTGTCACTTAGTATAGGAAAGTCCGATGATGATGTGTAATTCCATTAGAAGTTAGTGAAAAGGTTTTAAAGGTACACATTATGACAACAAGAAACCCGCTGGATAAATCAATCTTTAAAGTGACTGAATAGAACCATTTTAAATTTTAGCATAACGCATAATAACACATGTTTTAGGCTTCAAACTTTTAATACCTCCTAATACCTTTTTAGAGAAAGCTATTTTGTAACATGAGGTGTTATAAACGCCTACCTTTAATAATACTATACATACTCCTAAGGTAAGCATATAAACAATGAATTCTTCAGTTGAGACATTGTTACATCAGTCAGTAAAATATATAACAAAAACCTACTCATCTAGCGATTATAATAAAAATAAAACAATTTTTAATAACATAAAAAAACCTTATGTTATAACAATGTACGCTTTTACCATCTAAAAAGGACTGGTGGTTCACCATGTCAGATAGTGCTTTGGGTAAATCTATATTAAGTTAGATTTGGTAATTAATCAAGTAAGATTTTTGTAAGGTTGGTGCCGTGTAAGATCCTGGATATTTTAAGATTGGCTGAGACATATTTAGGTTTAGCTATTGTGAGTGGATTTAGGTTTGATCCACAGTACAACATACTCACGTGGATTAACATATTGTTTTTTATTTTAAAATTCAAATTACTTTGTGATCATATTTAAAACTCAACAAATATCAAAATCTCGTATTACGCATTACCATTTTAATATTTAGGTTGAATAAAATTTTGATATTGTTTACTAATTAAACGTTAGAGTTCATTGGTTCTAAAAATAAGTTTAAAACTGAAACATTATATTAAAAATTATTTTAATTCAGTTAGTTTCCATTCAAAACTATCGAAATGAAATTCTTTATATAAAATTAATAACACAATTAGACAGACTTTTACCTATTGATAATGAGGGAATTTTTATTCCAAAATAAAAACATTTGCATTAGTTAAATTACATGTATAAACATACTTTCAATAACAATCTATTAATTTTATCTCACATGAGAATTTTATTATTTGCTTTCAGGTACATTCACATTAAAAATTTAATTTAATCAATAAATATCATTGTTTAAAAATCTGAAATTAGGTATTAATATTATGTTATGATTAAATAAAAGGTTTCTTAACTTACATATTTTAATGCGCACTGACACAAGATACTATAACGACTAAAGTATCTTTCCCGAACACAAACACATTCACGCACACATCCGAATTTTTGTTCTTCGGCTTTTCCGGATGCCGTGATCTCCAGGAGGATTATCCTTTTGGAGGTTACCTCGCTATGGCTTCTGGGACCACACCTATTGCGAATCTCCACTGGTAATTGCTGAGTACCAATATTTTTGTTATCAGCATATTACACCACAGAATAAAAGTATGTACTTGCCTTTGTATTACTATACCTCCTTTGCTATAGTAGTGATTCTTCACTCATGAATATTCATTTACTATTAATTTTATATCCCTTACAACTTATAATTGCATAAGAGTAAAGGAATGCTAAGTCTGGAAGCCACTAGGATTAAAATACAGCATTCATTAAACGAGTAAGTGATAAAACTAATCACATTGTTTGGTATCCGAATTCTTCTCTTCAAACTAATAGATTAGTATCGTTTATTAGGTTTTTGTAGCCGGTATGAAAAACTTAAAAAAAGTTTTTTTTATACAATCATGCTGAGACAAGACGGTTACAAGACGGATTAAAATATGTCAACATTGTACAGTATATTATAGTAGAGTAATAATTAATTCAATAGTTATGGTAAAAATATTACTTCCATAATGTCTAGCATAAGTTGAGCAGTTGCGTCTATTTATCAAGGTTTCTGTTTGTTTACATACTTTTTCCCGTTAATGGTTTTATTGATACAGGTTTCCTATATTATACTGCAAGAAAGTTTTAACAGATTGCATATTTATACATAATGTTCTCATGGGATTTCATCACATTAAACCTAATTTATAGTCATAAGGATTTGCTTCACAAATCAATTGTTAATTAAGCGAATATTTTTCATTAAGTGGTCTTACAGCTGATTAGAACTCATTCCAGGTTGCGATGCATTTTTTCTTTCTTATATTAGTAACAATTTTAAATATTTTACTTGTTCTCTTTATTATAACACGTTTTATAATGCTTTATTTGATAGCATTACTTGTAGTATATTCCATGTTTTTTAAACTTAGATTTAAAATTGAGAGAGTGATAGTGCTTAATTTCTTATATCTGTAATTTTTTATTTATTTTCTAAATTATAGTTGATTAATGTAAAGCAAAGGAATTGCAAAAAATGACTTTTATATTTAGTGATATACATCAGTAGGGAATGAATATCTCATACAATGATTGTAATAACTATTTGTAAAATAGAGACCTTTGAGATTAAGATAAGTATAAAAAGGAGTCCCTTATTTTTATATAAAATTTTTAATGTTTTTATGTAAAATTATATTTTATATAGGAAAGGTACTCTCAATTTTCATTGAAAAATAACTAATAGAAATTGGATTTTAAATATAAATTATAAGAACAAAGATGTATGGGCTTTTTCAACAGCCGTAAAACTTATTTATACACTCTGGAAAATATTTAATTTTTTTGTTTTTTAAACCTGTAGAAACAAATTAAAGAATTGTTAAGTAGCAGATTTTTCGCCATAATTCAAGAGTTAAGTTCTATATCTGAGTTATAGCAGAGATCATAAACTAATACCCTGTCAATATTTTCTCCCTCGGGACTTGTGTAACTAAACAGCAACTTAGTCAGTGTTTTTTGTATAACTCTGTAAATTGACTTTAGCAGAGTTTTCCCTGCCCTTCCATTAACTCATCTCTATAAAAAGACTTTTAAGATGGACCTAAACAGGCTTATTAAAAAAGTTGTTTAATCAACAAAAGAAGGAATTCATTATCTATTTTCTCTGTGCTACGCTTTTATTCTCGAATCTAACAAAAAAATTACGTATTGAAATAATAAACTATAATACACAACAAAACCACAGTAATAGAAAATTTTGTAAATTCTTAATTTTTGCAGTTAATTTTTATTTGTCATATTAAACATTTGTTCGTATATTACTTTTACACTAGTAATTTCAATTAGTTAAAGCTTTGTAAAAAAAGATGAAAAGCAAACTTACAGCCGTAGAGCACATTTATTCAAACAAATCGTTAACAACAATAAAAATATGTTGAATACGCTTTATTTTTACTTTACGTCTTTTTACTTAACTTATACCAAGAAAGTGAGAAAAGCTTTAATGAAAATTAGCCATAAAGATAATTTGGAACAAGGCTCCGGTGTGAAATGATATTAAGGGTGGAAAAAGATGGCTGAAGATAAGGTTTTTTCTTTTTTATTTTGAATCCTGTGAAAGGGATTTAAAACACAATTTATAAGACAGTAATACAACGTTGGAAGAAGGAGGAGCTAGTTCCAGATTCAGTAGGCAAACAGGTGCTTCTTTTTATAGATTTTTCTGTTTTTTTATATTTTTTTTATAGATTAAAAGGTTAAAAGCATAATTAAGATCTGGAATGATTATTAAACTTTAAATCACCAGTGAAATTAGATCGACCTAATGAGACTTGACTAAAACAATTGTACATAGTTCAGTAAGCTATTGACTTAAATAAAACGAGGATTAGGTGTATTGTACTTACGTACCTTTTCCAGTTATTCTGGACAACGATTAGAATAAAATGCACACTTTATAACACTTATATATAATAATGTAAATTTTTAATTGTATTTTTTTAATAATGTTCCTCCAGCAACTTTAAAACTTCGTTATGAGTTAAATTATTTAGTGATGGGTTGATTTCAAAGAAATCTACCTCTTTAACTTTCCCTCTAACTCGTATTACAGAGAGATATTTGCATTTTCTACAATCATGACTAGAACTTAAAACAACCGTAATCCTCAACCTCATTTTCGTTTCCAAAAAGAATTATAAAATTGTAACTTACTGTGCATCTTAGATAAAATCTAACTAGTATTTCAACATTTTCAGGTAAGTAAAAAACATTTTTTGTTTATATATATATATATATATATATATATATATATATATATATATAGTTATTATTATTTAGGTTAATATATTGTTATTCTAAGATGTGGACTTTGAATTGCGTAATTTTTCTTGGAGGTAGTCTACCATTTTGCGCTTAAAAAGCAGTGATGGGTTTAATATAGCTTTTTATTATATGAAATATGTATACAAACATAGTATAGAGGTGTGTGAAAATAACTATGACTACACCAACTGAGGTAGGTGCTTATAAACCCAGAACTGTTATTTTTTATAAACAGTTACATTTCTATAATAAATTATAAATGAATTCTGTTTATTATATATACATAAAAACATTATTTATAAAAACCATTACTTCTCTTAAAAATTTTCAACGGTTTTATATATATATTAAATGATGATGATACTTCTATATATTTTAAGTTATTACACAAAGGAACACGCTTACAGCGGGATATAAAATACACCTATTAGTCAATGGCCTAATTAAAAATGTTAAGTAATATTGTAGGATCATTTGACGTTTGAGATGGCAGCTACATATTAATCCTTGATGTATTTTGTTTTTTAAAAGTCAATACGACTGAATTATAATACTTAATTTTTATTTCCCCCGCAATCCAATTAACATACGTAAATGGACATATACGTAGATTGTAAATTTTAAAGTTTTATATATAGAATTTATTTTCAAGTCTTAAATATGTCAAACGATATTCCTCCATTTTGAAACACCAATTACTGACAAACAATGACTTGTACTGATCCACTGTTATCAGTATTTTTCCAATTAATGACATCAACCGGTCTTACTTTTCAAAACAAAAGTCATTTAATTTAAAATTATTTAAGTTAATACATTGTTGTTCTATAATGTAGAGTTTTGATTTGAGTTATTACTTGAAGTTAGATTACCACGTTGCGCTTAAAAAGCAGTGATGGGTTCAGTATAGCATTTTATGATAGGAAATATTTGTTTATCATTTTAATTGTAAAATCACAAGACATTTTTTCTAAACTATTAGAATATTAAATGGAGAGTTATAAAATGATGAAAAATATCGGATGAGGGTTGCTTCAACAAATAAACATTAGTTTAAATTTATAGTATTTTTATTAAAATAATTTAAAAGAGCAGCCCATAGAAAATATTTAGTATTTATACTTATTTTATTTAAACATTTATCCTATCTAGGAAGAAACACTTCACAACGTGACCCATAGGTACTGATTCTATAACATGTGTAAATTCAATTTTTAAATTGGATATATACATATATATCCAATTTAAAAATTGCATTTAAATATATATATATATATATATATATATATATATATATAAAGTCAATATAATTTATAAATATTGAATATTTAGGATTGAAATATGGGTAGATATTGGAAGATTTAGCGTACAATTATGAATGTTGTGTTACCGGATTTCTAATTGAAACAATGCCATGCGGGCCTCCTTTTATAGAGAGAGTTAGAGTATAAAAATGTTGACTTATTGTCATTATTGTGTAATGGTCATTACTATACAATTTGCAATGTTTAGGAGACGGTCAATACCAATGTAAATATGTTAATATTTCATATAAATTGAGGCTGCAATGCATTCTATAAGTAGAAAATCAGCAACAATACATAATACCTTTTTCACTAAATTTGTTAATTACGAATAATACTTTATAGCCTAATGATAAAAACATTTATAAATATTCCAGCAATGTAGATCACTGGAGTAAAACACTAGTTTCAAAATTTGTATTCTTTTCTCTATTTATTTTATGTAATATGAATAAATAATATTTGTTCCTGGTTTAAAGTTAAAATATTACAGTGGAGCATTTTATGTTAGTACTATAATATTATAAATTATTTTTACGATAATATATACGTAAACTATTTCGAAATAAAAATTTGTATTCGTATATGTATTAACAAAAATGTATTGGGACTTTAATTAACTAACAGCCCGCGATTGTGTTGAACAGCTGTACCTTTGGTTTTACAGTAATAACACTGAAATGTTGCCATTTCCGGCACAAGTGAATATAATATTCCTGTCCGTTATAGGATGCTGCGGATGTAGTGTCCCTCGTAAAAATGCGGATATTGCCACAGTATTATAGAAACAGTTTTTCTTTCCGATAAACTTAGTTTTATATACTTTACATTTATACAAGTGGATGATATTCATTTTAATTTTTAATCTCCTGTACCTTAAAGTTGAATCAATACATACTCATCATAAATAGTTCTTAATTAAAAAACAGGTTAATGTCACCTGCATTAATGGCCTTTGTACAATGTGTGCAGTATTCGAGTATTCAGTGTGAAAACCGATATATAGAGTTAAATATATCTAAACTAAAGGTAAATTTTTTACGTACGATACCGATAAATAAAGTAAAATCCTTTTTTGTTTTAGAAATATTATACGACTTAACCTGTTTTTGTTAGCTCTATATTTCTGCAGTATAGTTAAAATTACATCTGAAAAATGTTATAATTTTAGTTGGTGTCTAGTTCTCTCTCAATAACAGATTTACGTGACAAAGTCAGACAATAAATTATTTACCATACCTGTCATAGAGTCCCGCCATTTCCGTTTTCTACCACTACGGACACCACGTGTTTAAATTTACACTTCAGTAACACGCGTTTGAACAAATAATGAACATATATCTTTTGAATATGTTTTTATTACAAATAAATATTTTAGGTCATCTTTATAAGGCATTCCAATCATATATAGGTTTTCTACTGTTATAATATAAATTCTAGGAAAGGTAGTAAGCTTACATTTAGGTAAATTAACACAACAGCAAAAGGTTAAACTTGATAGTTATTGCTATAAAATAAAGACTCATAGATTAACCTGATGACTACAATGGCCGGTTATTGCTAGTTTAAACGAATTTTTTTTGTTTTTGAACAATTCTCATCGGAATTAGTCTACTTCTGGAAATCAGATACTCGTAGATACCACTAGTCCTAGTATCTGGTTGTCCTAGAATCAAATTAGTCAAAATTGACTTGAAACGATAATATGAAAGCAAAATAAAAAAAAATAATTGCGTTATGAAATTTCTGCAAGCATTTTGTTTTACCATGTATTAATAAGTGATTCTGCAATGTTTCTGGTTAGTACAATTTAACTTTTTTCATGAATTTGTACTTTAGGAGGAAATATTATTATAGGAAACCTGTAGTTTTATGTCAGACGATTAAAATTGTCCAGGCCTCTTTCAAAAATGTTCCACGGCATAAATGTATTACCTCTGGTCAGTAAGACAAAGGATGATCAATACTTGTATTGTAAATAGAGAAGACGTTCCCTCTTGAAGCTTTAAGCTGCTCGTCCTAAAGTGGCACTGGTCTGTACGATGGTCTAATCCACGAGAATAAAGGTAATCTGTATAGTACAAGGTGGCAGTATTGATAAAAAGCATAATTCGCAGACAGATTTGGAACCTGGAATATCTTTAACTCAATACTAAAGTCTGACTGACAACTCGGTAAACATTTATCTCCCATTTTTTAATCAAAGTCACACTTTTAGCTATAATATTGTAACCAACGTGATCTCTAGTGTTTTTACATATCGCGTAAATATTATAATAATATATACTACCTGCAATATATGTTTTCTGTTATAAAGCATATGGATATTATTTGCTTTTATAACGAGATTTAGGTTCCTGGTTGGTAACTAGCATGAATACAATAATTTGCATACTTTTATTATTTTAAGTGTTAATTTACTAATATTTTAATTCGAAATCAAAATTTTAATAAGTTTCGGAACAAACGGTATACATATTATACAGTTATTTAATATCTGGGAAACACCGTTATTAGTCGTATTGCTTATAATTCGATTTTTTAAAGCCAAACTTAATTTAGATTTATTGGAGTATTTTACTAAATTAAATTATTAATAATTATTATATATGTTTGGCACGTGTAGGAGCATTTCTGGTTGTAATGAATTATATACATAACGTCTCAGATGAATCTGCCTTGTCATCCCGATCAAGAAAATACAAATCTCAGATAACACAGGTCTTGATAACTTACTTCGGTCAAAAAGCATATATTTCCAGTCCTTGTCATATATTTCAGGTCTAAGATATTTTCGGTACTGTAGTAGAGTTTGCCTTTTTGTTCTGACGAAGAAGAAATATATATATATATATATATATATATATATATATATATATATATATATATATATATATATACTTACTTAGGACCGAGATGCCTAGTGCGGTTAAATAGTGCCGCATTAAATAAATCATCCCCTTAATTACAAATTGCCAGTTGAAAAAAAGTATGCGTATTCCTAGTTAAATGCTTCATTTTATGGATTGCATATACTCCATACTTGAATCTACATGCACAATAGTGTGATTTTTGTAAATATAAACACGCCGTTTCAAATTCACTGTGCATGAAAGAGATGTAGACTAATAGGAGACAGATATAAGTTTTGAACGTATCTTATTTGAAATTTCATTATTAGTATTTCAACAAACTATCCAACTAAAGATTTAATGTTGGTTAAATAATCCCTATTATTCTCCTACAAATTTCATTTGGCAAAGAAATCCACTTCTTTATTTATAGCTAATTTGCTATTTTAAATAAATATTTTGTACGAATATCATGCCCTCCTCTAGATTTCTCCTTTATAACCAGAGTGATGGACCACCTTCAAATTAATACCCCATTCCCAAGAATACCCCAAGAATTTACAAGCGACTCCAAATATACAGTTACCCGTAAATTGTCTGAGAGTGACTACAATTTATGGTTTTATTTAGCTATATCTTCATCTAGAAAGCTTTTATCTTTCTATCTTTACAAACTTACTAATAGTTAAAGTATGAAATGCCTTAACTTTGCCTCTAAATTGATGGTGTACTGTAATTGTATACAAAATGTTTAAAAGTATACAATAATCTCTACAAACCCTCACTTCAGTGGATTATTGACTGATACGCACATTCAATAAATTTTCATATGAAGCCTCATTTAATAACGCAGAAATCGACTAGGATCATGGTTCTGGTCACGTAGTTTTCTATTATACATAAATTAATTCTTCCTGTACATTGCCTTTCGGCTCCTAGAAAATAAATTCCATAAACTTATGCCACACGAAAACTTTCTTTCCAGGCAGAATCCGATATTATCTTTGGGGCACATTTTGGTTAAATTAGAAATAATGATAAAAAAGGGTGATTAATATTTTACTGAAGAAAAATAAATATAAATATTTACAGTTTAAAGTACTGCATGTGTTAACTAACATGATAACTGATATGTTCTATCACACGTAAATCATCGGGTGTGAGAAAATACCTATAAAGTTGGTAGAATAGCTCGCCCTGATCAAATTACTCCTATTGTACTCCAATTACTCTTCAAAGCTAAGTGAAACCACTCAAGAAACAACGTATAACAGTTTTATTAAATCATTTGAAATGTTACTGTTACCGTTGTGTATTTTTATTAATATTTATTTTCGAATTTCTAGTGGATGAACGCCGCAGGTTCTACAGGTATGTGTGACACGAAACTTCAATAATTTATTTTATTGCCTTATCTAATTGATACAGTCATAGTAAAAATAACACTAATTATTATTCATAGTGCAAATATTAAGGTTTCAATGTTGTTGGGTATTAAATTATTCACCAAAAAGAAACCTATCTGGCATTAAGAAATGCCAGATAGGTAAATATAGCAAATAATTAATTTGCTAACACACGAGATAAACACCCACTGCCTAATTGATTAGCACAGTGATAACACTTGATGCAGACTGGGATGTCATTAGGTGTATTGTATGTAAGTCAGCAAGTAAAGGATAAGGTTACCGACGTATATTAATCGCTTTGATAATCTTATACCAAATTACTTTTTCCTTTTCAGATAGATCTTTTAAATATGGTAAATTTTTTGGAATACACACAACTTTAATAATAGTTGGTTTTTTATTTTTAAACGTTTTAAACAAGTGTAAAATATCTATTATATAGCATCAACATTAAAATATGTTCGTAGAAGCTCTTAACTAAATATTTCGCTCAATGTACCTTACTGAGAAGGTATTAACATTTGAAATTTACTTTATTATTCCGACAAACAGATACCATACAAAAAAGATACAAATCTTACGATACAAAATATTGAAATTATTCCAGCATACTGTCTGGATACACTTCAGTGACTCTTAGTTAAGTACCATTTACTCGTACTCTATCATGGAAAATATTATTTACTAAACAAATTATATGATACACTATGTTAGGCAAAGCGTTTCTTTGTTACATGTAAAATATATTTGTACAGAGTCTGTTGCCACAAGACCAATATTTAAATATTAAAATATTCACAAAAATCCTATGAAGTGTCATGAATTACAATGGAACTCTGAGTTGCGTATATAAAAAATCTAACCTCGTGAAAAACCCCTTTGAAAAAAATCGCTTTAGGAATATATTGCAGACATCTAGATAAACGTACGGATAATAAATATCCATGCAACGGAAATTAGGTTTTTGTAAGGTTATATTCGCTAACCTGATAATATTTAGACTAACGTAATAATTGCATATGCATATTGATTTAGGAAAATTACTGTAACAGAATATTGTAAATTACAATGGTAATATGTCACTATGCGTAAAATTTCAATATGATGGCACATGCATATTCATAAATTTATATTATATATATATATATATATATATATAATTAGCTGTAATTTATATATTTTTTATAAATTATTCGTTCAAGTCAAAAATATAAATAACTATTGATTGATGTTTATAAATTCGTGATATCTATAAGATTAAACATTGTAATTGTTAATGGTGTTTTAAGGAAGGACGAAGACGTTAACTGATAAGTGAATTCTCCGGGTCCACTTCACCACTCTCAAGTACTGGTCAGATATAGGTCAAGTGCTTTCACTTAACGTCTTGGCTTGTTGTCTGTAAGATTCTTGTATGCAGTTATGTCATAAAACTGTTATTAAAGTGCATACTATAAAGGGAAGACGAAGATGTTAACTGATAGGTAGATTCACCCTGTCCACACAAGCACTCTTTATTACTGGTCACATATAGTTGAAGCGATTTAATGTAACATCTTTACTAGCATATTTTAAGGATTTTATATACAGTAACTACGCAAACATTTTTTTAATATGCTAATAACCTGTACGAGTGGAATAACTAATAATTATCTTTCCAATAATTAATTTTGCTTTAGATATTAAAAAATTACATTGTATACATAAGCCCATTGAGCAATGAATTTGTTTAGCTAAGAATCTAATTTCACAAATTATATTAACAAAACTAACACATTCAAAAAGTTAAATTATCCTGACAAACTTGTAAAATATTTAGTTAATAGCCTAAGAAATTTTAACTATAGCAAATTTTTTCCTTTAAATGAACTTAAATTTACCAAAAAATTCTACCCAGACTTAACAAAATAAATCCGTTAATCAAATCCGATTTTCATATTCTACAATCATCATCGAATATATTTTCAAAACCACCTATGATCATCTTGAAATACCATAAATATATTATGTTAGTTATTTAAATCTCTGTTATAAATTATGTAGGTCAAACCAATTTTAAAAAGAAAAGTCGTGGGGGGGGAAAATAACGGTTGTAAACCCTGTCAAAGACTACATTGAGGTACTTGAAATGTGACCTTTAGTCAAACTTTTAGCTGTACTTTTATAGTAAATAAAACATATCGAATTAAAGAAATTATTGGTTACAATTCAAGCAGCATAACATTTAAGATAATATGCCCGAAATCCTGGAATCATATCGTTTAAATTTTTTTGAATATAAAATGTATGGGCAAACCTCTAATCATCTTTAGGTCACCGTTTTAGTATTATTCATGGATATGACATGTCCCTCTTTGTACATTCCAGGAAACAATGTCAGGAAATTGAGGTTTGTTACAAACAAAAGGTATCAATAATGTCGCCCTATATGCCAATGAACTATGCATGTGTGTGTGTGTGTATATGTATATATATATATATATATATATATATATATATATATATATATATATATATATGTATATATATATATATATATATTGATTTAAATTATATTATTAAGCTAAATTATATTATTAAGCTAAATTTAAGGATAAAGTTGGTATTTACACAGCGCTGAACATAATACACATCAAAAAATAAAAACTTGTATGTGCTTTGACGTTTCAATGATTAAAACAATTAAATGTAATGTTCAATAGTGATAAATAAAAATTTTTAGTTCCCAAGAGATTATTTGAAATTTAAAACAGAACAGTTTTCAGTATAAATATCTAAGCAAGGGGCGGAGTTCTTTCTAACTTGTGTGAGCTACTGAGTTACGTGTTTGGGTTGCGACCAAAATAGGTTTTATTTTACTCTATCCGACATTTTACTGTTACTAAAGTCTTCTTAAAACTTATTTCTAGACCGATATTTACGAAAAGCTCCTCTTTGAATTACAATTTAGATTAGTTTGTACTGAAGTTCATATAATGAATATAAAAAGAATCCCTTTAAGTAAAATTATACAAATTACTTTAAAAACTATTCCAGACAGATTTGAGCTTGATGTTTGGTGGTTGGGAATGCTTATGATTTGGTTTCTGGTTTTATTTAAGACCAAGTTTATTTTAAAATTTTTCAAACGTAATTAAGTGAACTCACTAAATATATAAATACATAAAATTTTGTTCGCATATTTAAATATATTTTCATATCTATACTAACATGAAGCTTAGGTAACCTGTTCTGAAAACAATATGACCAAATTTCGATCGGTTCAAGTATGTGTTGCCTCCAAACGGGATTATTTGGCAAACATCATAAATTAAAATAGAGGACAAGTTATATTCCTCTATAGCTAGTACATTATGTATAATCTCAAACGCTGACTGCCGCAAATATTAAATTTTTAAGTTCATCATACAAACGTTCCTATAACTGTTTAACTGTGTTAGCTACAGCAACGAAACTTAACAACACATTATATTTAATTTAAATAAAATGTTTAAGCGTGAAAATTCGTGTGAGGTAATTACATGTATATAAAAAACATTTCAAAGAATAAAAAAAAAATGTTTTAGCATTTTTTTATTACCAGTTTCCTCTTTTCTATCATCATTATATAAAGCCAGTGCAATTTAAATAAATGAAATAAAAAAATTTCAGGAATTGATGTTATTATCATTAAACTCGATGTTCAAAATCAACAAATAAATGTTAATGTAACTTTTCAAGTCTTGTTCTATGTTTATACAAATCAAGATTGTTGATTTATACCCTGAGACGGGTTTACTATTACCATCAGTGACGGACTGATAGACTTCACTGATTATCCTATAATTAACGTAATATTAACAGTGAAGGGAAGTAACTACTGTGGAATGTTATAGAATTATTCGAACTTGTGAATTCTTAATATCTCTACTGACAGTAGTTGTTGCTTAGTACCTAATTACTTCTATTGTCTAAATTAATTTATATGGCAAAGAAGTTTGGACAGTTAAAATATTTTATATTTTAGACACAATTAAATTCATAAATGTAAGAAACACTAAATAAAATTTCGAACCATCTCTCTCTAGTATATAAAGGAAAAAGGAAAAATCCATCATGCACAATACATTTGTTATTTATTACACAAAACTGTGTTTTTGGGACTAACTATCAGTTTTTACTTTAATTACAAAGTATTGATATACTATTTTTCATGCTTATATAGTTTATTTTCGGTAATATAAACTATAAAAATTTTTTTTTAAGATCGCAAAATTAAGGTGTGCAGTGAGAAATGTATTCCATAATTTTATTAAGACTTCTGAATTATTTTAATATTACGTGAATCTAATGGCCTCGGAAATGTATATGTCCTTTAAGTGAAAACTGCTTTTGCTGCACTTTTATACTTTTTATGTTGTCCCATTCCATAGATTATATTTGAACTATACAGGCATAGCTCAATAAGGCCTAGGCATTTGTGTAAAATAAAAATTTAAAATATATTACCTTTTTGTGCCAAAGAATATTTTAGTGAATAGAAAATTAATAAAATACATTGTTCAAAATGGATTATGTTTCATAATTTATTTATTATAGTATAGATATTTTTTGAGAATCTAAAATTTAAAATATATGTAATATTGTGTATATAAATTTATACATATATTTTATTTTCTAAAAGATGTTTATAAGAGTGAAACATATCCAACCTTTGTTCAGAGTCGTCCTAAATATTAATTTCTAAAAAAAAACAATCTAATGTGTTTTAATTCTATAGATTATTTTTTTTAAGTAAAATAAGAATAGAGCATGTGCGAATGCCTTTTGTAATATTTTATGTTATTAGTCATCGATGTTATAATTGATTCAATAGTATATAATTGTTACTCTATTAATTTATTGGCCACTATGTTATAAATAATAAAATATATCAAATGAGTTGCCTGCGCTAACTCAAGAACTGCTGGAAAAATTTAACTAATAATCTTTGTGAAGTATTCATTGAAATCCAAAGATGATCTACATGAAGAGAGGGACCGCGTATATTTCATAATATACATTTGACTGACATTAAACAGCTGTTGAGACTTTTAGATGAAGTATGAAAAACCAGCTAGGACATCTTTTTACATTTAAATTATATTAAATATCAATTATACATGGCTTGATTATTAGTCTAATGCAGATATCACATACAAAGTTACTATCTAAATTTTACTCAAAATTGCGTCGGTAATGAAATTAAACATATGAAGCATTACATTCTTGAAGCTCTTTTCCTAATGGATATTATATATTATATGGAGAGTTTCTTTAAATTAATATATGAAGCATTGTAAACTCTATTTAATTACTGTTATGGAACCATCCGGAATAATAAAGTATGATTGTTTTTACATAAGGTATTCCAAACTGGTAAGTTTAATTGACATTTTTATAGAGTGGATTAAGAAAAAACTAAAGTAACTAATTGAACGTCTTTCAGTCCTTAAGTATATATGTATATTTCCTTCATTAGGACAGCAATGCAGAGTCTATAATGGCACTGAAAATATCCTAGACCGGTAGTATAATACAAATGCTGGAAGTAGGCTAAACAATGTTGTACAGAAGTAGGTCTGCGAGACATAATATGTATTTGTTTATTCTTGATCAGATGCACACTCAGTTATGGTGTCAGAAATATAATTAACTCAAACTACTTATGCTATTACACATGCAAATCATGATATAAATATCGAGGTTAAACTCTGATACTGAACCATAAGCATTAGAATAATATGGATTTACTGTGTGCCTACAAAACTTAAAAAAAAATATTGGATCTCAAAGTATAAGTTGTTTTAAATATATCTAAACTTTCAAGAAAACCTTAAACTGAGCAATATTACCAAATTCATTGAAATTGATTGAAATAATTAAATGATTAGTTTTAAATGTTATTATCTTCAAGTTAGACACAATTATTGTGGTATAAAACGTACGTAATTTAAAACTTTTTTGTCGAAAATGTCGTTTGTAAATTAAAAAGATTTCCGTTTCCCACCAACAGTTCCTTAACCCGACAACCATGATCGTTTTTCGGAGGCGATCAGTTATTCTTTAGACGTAGTGAAAGGACCTTCTCCTTTGTGTTGTCCGGACACGCTTTGTCATTTGTCCTAACTAACTTTGCAGTATCGGTCTCTGATAAAACACTGTATACAATAAAAACAAAACCCAATAAATTGAGTAGTTAATTTCTATTCATTAGGAAAAATACGAATCTGGAATATGTATTTACGTTACTTCTTGCATTTGCCTTGTTTAAAACGATAAGAGCAAATAAAAATTATCTTTTTATACTTTAGTAGCACAAATGAGTTAACAGAAATTACTATTCTTATAATGCATTATATATATGTATATATATATAATATATATATATATATATATATATATATATATATGTCAAACAGTATATATATATATGACATACCAGTAATACCAATGACAAACAGTAATAAAAAATTGGTGCAAAAAAAGTGAAACTATATGTGTGTTTGATCAATTTAAATGTATAACGTGATTTTTAGATTGCATTGGGCCAACAAAAAATACCATAGGGATAAGGATGATGTCACAGGTATGATTATATGCATCTAAACTTATAGATAACTGTCCTTACCCGTATGGTAAAACACAATGACACTTGTGTAAACAAATATTCTGTAAAAATATTCGGCAAGTAAATCCAAATTCAAACCCAATTTCAAAACACTAGAACAACCGCTTAAAAGTAACTATAGCTCGATGATACTTTTTATAAAGATTCTTGCTTTTAAAATATTATAAACTCAAATGAATTTTTTATTCAGGCTTCATACAAACGTTGTAGTTATTGTACAGTTAACACGATAATGCGGTAAAGCAGGTGTTCTAATTTTATTTTTTATTTATAATTATTTTTGTTCCAAATAAGTTGGAACACTGGCATGATTTACTTGGACCTCCCAGTTGAACCAACGCAGGGTATATCAATAACTTTTTGTCATTTTCTACTAGAAAGCTCTATGGATGTCCACAAATATAACTTCACTAACAGTAAATATTGAGATATTTGTGGATATATAGGTATTGTGTACTGCAGAGAATAACTATTGTAGTGGGTCGAGCTCAATTAGATCTACGATTATAGCAAGCGAGTCGTGAAAGAATACATCCTTTTACCCGATTTAAACGGAACAGAGTTATCCTTCCCTTCTTACTACTGCTCATGACTGAGATATATGCCACTATTCAACGGTATTTCGACCAGAGGTGACCCCTACTTACTTACCGCAAACGTTACTTATCCTGCAATCCTATCTCTAACCCCTAAACTCATTTTATATCAAATATTTCAATGAGTATTTAAAACATCTACATTTTAACAACAGACCTGTTCATAAATTTTTTCAGTTCCTAATTTATGAAACAAACACTAACAAGTGTAATATATAAATTTTATTTAATTAAACTGAGTGAGTTTTACTTGCCTAATAAAAGAAAGACTACTGGAAAAATATAATCGTATTAATTGATTAACAATTTTATTTTCGGATACTGCATGCTTCCTTGTAAATCAATGATAATTCATGATATAGTTCTCGCTATAAATTTATTAACATGACATAAGTTAATTTTTAAAATATTTTTAACCTATATCATTAGTATTTACACTTTCCAAATTGTTTGTAACTCTTTTTCTACAGTAAAGTCTACGTATAAGTTGGCAGTTGTCTTGCAATAATTAGTCAGACATAAATCTAGCACATTGCAACTGTTTATTTGCTGGCACATATAAACATATTTCTTTTCATTAGTGTTGGAGACTTTAGAAGCAGAATGTAACTAGACCTGGAGTTTATAACACCATATATGTACATGTCGAGATAGAATACGAGTGAGTTTATCTGTTATAAGCTTTCTAATAACGCTTCTCTAATCAGCTTGTCTCTGTTTGAATCGCAAATGCGATTTATGAAACTAATTATTGAACTGTCAAGTTATTCAAATTACCGTATTATTCTTGTATTTCATTAACCTTTAAACCTATTTGTATTTACACACACACACACACACACACACACACACACACACACACACACACACACACACACACATATATATATATTGTCTATTGATAATTCCTGGCTCTTAGTCCTTCTTCGGAACGGTGCATGCGTCTGTCTTCTCCAGATCTCGTGGAAACTCCCAGACTCTAGCAGCTCACAACATGACATATCTATTAAGACTAGAGCTACCAGGTTTTGAAAATTGAGAGCATTCCTTTATTATTTCTTGGTGTAAGACTTTCCATTAATCTAAGGAGCTGCAGTTGTAGTATTTACATCAGAGGAATACGCTGATATGGTTTTTATTTTGGGTTACTGTAATGGTAATGCTAGAGCTGCTGTAGAACAATATGAACTACGTTACCCTAATAGGAGGATTCCAGATACCAAAACAATTTCAGGAACTTTTCGTACTCTTCGGGAAACAGGATCACTACCAAGTACTAGAACCAATTATGAACGAGCTGTCCAACTTGATGATGATATTGTTATTAATGCTGTTCATTCGCAGTCCAGGTGTAAGTACACGACGTATTTCTAGGCGGATAGGAGTTTCGCAGTCAACGGTGTGGAGGTCACTTAATCGAAACAAATTTTATCCGTTTCATAAACAAAAGGTTCAACATCTACAGCTAGGGGATGGTCCGCTTCGCTTGGAGTTTTGCAACTTTTTGAATATTAATAATCAACTCTACAAGCGTATTTTGTGGCAAAATTCACTCGGGATGGTGTCAATAACTTGCACAATGAACACTCATGGGCAGAAGAAAATCCACATGAGATAGTGGAACAGAACTTTCAACACCGATTTAGCGTCAATGTCTCGTGTGGCCTTTTGCACAATCGGCTGATTGGACCTTTCATATTACCTGGACGCCTAAATGCTGAGTTCTATTTGCATTTCCTTCAAGAAGAGTTGCCGCAGCTGTTAGAGAATGTTCCTTTACATCTCAGACAAAATTTGTACTTCCAGCATGACGGAGCACACCTCCCCACTTTTCACGTGCCGTTTCTGCTTACTTAAATCATCAATTTCCTGGACACTGGATTGGTCGTGGAGGGCCTCACCCTTGGCCACCAAGATCACCAGATCTATCCCCATTGGATTATTGCATCTGGGGATGGATGAAAGACGTTGTATACAAGACAAAAGTGAATTCTCGTGATGAATTAATTGCCCGTATTATGGATTCGGCTGTGCAGATACAGGGAAGTCCTGAAAAATTAAGAAACGCAACAAAAGCAATACACAAACGTTGCTGCAAAATGTATTGATAATGATGGCCTCATTTTCGAACATCTATTATAAAAAGGTGCGTACGGTTGGCCCAACCTGATTAATTTTGCTTAAAACTAGTAATGTATTATACTGAATAAAATCGATTTTTTGGTACTTATTTCTGTTTTATTTTAGACTTTGATTATATCAATTTTCTCAGAATTAAATTCTCTACAATTAATGTTTGTTGATTTTATGTATTTATTACCAATTTAACAAAGTTATTGTACATCAAACTTAAAAAAAAACATTGTTTCGTGTCCCAATTTTTTGCATTTAACCCTGAATCCCTCAAAAACTACTACAGGTACAGTTCTGAAACCTATTTTATTAGCTTTATCAGGTAAAAATACATAAGAATCCACGATATTTCTTACTTAATTAACCTTTCCAAAAGTTCAGTATGGCTTTATTTTACTCTTTACCCAGGAATTCAGGCGAAATCTTTCACTAGCTGTAACTCGCTAACTAAGCGTTTTCGGACCTATGTTTATATAACATTTTTTTCATTATTTTTACTAGTACAATGTGCTGTAGAAGTGGGGGGAGAACTTCATGAATCACCCTGTATATATATATACCAATGAGGAAATACTAACTTGTGGTTAGAATATATGTCAAAATAATGTAATTTGTTTCTATTCTTTCACCCTTATTTAAAGCGAGAACCTGAAACGTAATTCCCTTTCTTCACAAATTAGAATTCAGAGTGAGATCATGTGGCATATATTTAAACGATAGTATTTATTATTATTTTGATAAACGCAATCGTTTTAATATACGTGCCTAGAAGCAGAGAGGAGGTAAACAACTCTTATAAATGGCTTAAAATCCTATATCTTCAAATCGCAAAAATAAACAAGTAGTTTCATTTACAGGTACTGTTGTTTACTATCTTTATAAACACTTCTGACCACATGCTTTCATTTGGAGTAAGTGGAATACAAGACACGTAAACCAATCTTCCCCGTTATTTGGTTTAGTGACAAATTATTTTGTCTATGATAATGAAACATTTATATTTTGTATACTCACATTTGAACTGAGCATGTTTATGGTCACCTGCAACTCTTACAAATGAAGTTTAAATAAGATTTTGAATATATTGTTAAATAAATATTCAAAAATCGCATGTTTTTTTTGACCGGGCAGTTGAGTATTTTATAATCAGATCACTGAAGTGTACACGTTTTGGGAATAAATACAAGAGAGAAATTCCTTGAAACTAGACATACTAGTGGCAGAATATACTAGGAGCAGAAATGGAAAATATTTTCGATCACACTGTTAAGTCAGACTTAGGGTTGATACAGTGAAATATTTCTAACGCTTTTAACAAATCTTAACCACAATACCATGACTTAACAAGAGTAATTCATACAAAAACAGATATTACTAAGAATATACCAAATGTGGGATACTAAAAAACGAATCGCTTAAAATGATTAATAATTCCGGATCGTTAACAGTGAAATTGAAACTGTAAATAACTCTGTAAAGCAATCGGAACAGCAAGTACCTTCTTTCTCTTCAGTGACCTACGCACGGATCTTGTCTGAGATAGTGAAAGATGACGAATATGAGAATGGGTTTGTTGCAATCATGAAAACAAACATAAATAAAGGAAAACACAATTTAAAAACAAACAAATCAAACAAGCCAAACGTCTTGGAACACATATATAAAAAGAATTTAAATCAAAATCCTACATAAGAATTCACGTAAAAAAATTTAAATTACACTTTAAGAATGTCAGCCACTATAAGGAGAAAGCCAGGCGAGTTTTTATAAGGTTTTGTAAGGGAACTCGTAGATCCGACGACTGAAGTCACCGGAGAATGTAAACCAAACACCGAATTTCTTAAGCATCTCGAAACGTCCATTTAGAAATGTCGATTATCCTCCAAGACCATCTTGTGCACCGTAACGCAAAAACATCACATTCTTTCCGACAACTTTATTCATCATACCATTGAACTAGCTGAAAACTTTATGGCGAAGTTGTGCAACCGCTATGAGGACGTGCAGGTCTTAGACATCAAGTTAATCGAGCGGAGTTTCTTCACCTATCATGCCATTTACTTTCGCATGGGGGGAAACGTCTGCTGGCCCTGTGCATCAGAGGCGTTGTGCAAGATGAAAAGCGATATGGCATCAGTTCCATCGTCCTTACCGGACATCTCAATCGAAAATTATACGGTATATATTCCTGAGGACAGGACCGTAGCGTTAGTAACATGGGTCTAGCCTGTGATGACAGTGACACCACTAATCCTAGACTAATCCTAGTCATCAGAAATTTAAACAAAAATGTTAATGTCCTTAATCAACATTAAAAATTATTAACAGACAAAAATATTGAACTATTTTAAGTTTGTTTTTTTACGATGGAAAACTCCATTTACCATTAATTTTAACAACAGATTGGTATCGGAAAAAATCAGCTGATGAGTTCAATTAATGTTTTGCCTCGTTTATCACTGACCAAGAACCTTATCCTAATCAGCATAAGCCACTCTCTTACTAATACAGCGATCGGTTGCGTTCATGGTTCTCGCTCCAGTCCCAGAGAAGATTTTCAGAATAATAAATGAAATTCCAATAAAGAGACTGAATGATTTAAATCATGTGTAAACATGGCTTTTGAAACAGTGTTAAAACATATGTTAGGCCATTTGATCACTTGATACTAATGTATCTTTCCGGGGAAATTTCCCTCCTCTCTCAAGACTGCTAAAGTTTCTGCAAATTTTAAGAACAAAGATTCCAAATCCGATGAAAATTACCGTCCTACCTCAATTCTACTAATTTCCAGAAAAGGTTTTTAGAATCTTTTGCTCATTAGGTATGTAAATATTTTGGAAAAACACAACCATGATTAAAACTATTTTCCTGAATAAAACTATATATTTTTGCCACGTTAGGTCCTCATTAAATTTATTGTTAAGTGTCCATACTCGAAAAATTATATATCTAATGATAATAGTTAAAACAAGTAATAATTTAAACAATCATAAGCCGAGAGTTCAAAATATGATGTTATGAAATATTAATAAATAAAAATCTATATTAAGTTTACAGGGGGTAAAAGGTATTTAGTTTTTACGTAGCTGTACAAAATTGTAGTATATATTACTCTCATAGGTAAGACTCTTAAATTATTTTATAATATTGATTTTATCTCATACACGTTTTCATAAAATCATTGCCCGCTTACATATACGATATTAGTTCAATTAAAATTGCTAAAACAATTTTTCGCTCATCGGAACGAACAATTGACATCAGGTGCTTATTAGTAACTAGGAGAAAAGGAGAAGAGTTGTAGATTTTTTTTTTCAAGAAATATTTAGTAGTACAGGAGTGGATAATAGTACTTGAGGTGATTACACTGTATAGCCTCCTCTGAGTTAACATGGATTTCCCTTAAAAAAATTTATTTTATAATAAAAAACTATACCGCATTTACAGTTTAGTTGGCTACTAAGGCATAGTCAGTGTACAAACCGCTTTGCGATGCTGCATGGGCTTAATAAGGAATCTTGCGTCCAGCGAATGAACATATACTCCGCCTAGTAAATGTGTTCGATGGTTTTTAGACCAATGAGACACATATATACAGCAGATTTCAGTTGTCACTGTGTTACAGCATACTCAGTTTAGGTTCGAGAGTTTTGCTCTCTCTTCGAATACATTCCTAGATAGTCTAGAAGACGAAACTCTACAATTATCCAGATTATAATTATTTTTAAATTTTCGAGTCATACATACAGATTATTCTTTTTCAGCATGATTAAGTAACTAATTATTATATTGCATAAACGTGTAAAATATTTTAAATAGTATTATATTACATACATACGAAAAATATTGATTGAAAAACCAAAGATTTAGTCCTTTTAGTTCTATAATCCTAAGTCACTCCGTAAAAAGAATGAACCTGTGTTTAGTTGAGCACAAATTAAAAGCAAACAGTCCACTATGTAATGGCGTGTTTAACATAAACAAACAAATGCCAACGGGGATTAATTATAATTAAGCTGATATTATTGGCGTCGTTTGTTACTTTTTGTTAATCGATTTATATACTTCATAAAATTAATGATATTCTCATATTATAAAGTTGACTAGATTATCATAATTATTATAAACAGTAGAATTAATTGAATTCTGGTTTTTTATATGAGAAACAATCTTTTTCAATGTTACAGGCCAATATTAAATCAAATTTAGCATGTATAGTTAAGGTGTATATTAAAAGTAATTCTTTACAATAATCAGGAACAAGTCTTAAAATACTAATATTTTTTAATAAATGAAATCATAAAGTATTTAAAAATAAAAAAAATATATTGAGACCATTAAATATTAAATATTACATATTGCTCATTATAGCATTAAAATAAACAAAACTTAAATTAGTATGAGGTAAGTACAGTTTACTGCTTAATTAGAAACAAAGAACCAAGGCTCAACGTTAAAATAATAAGAAAATAATATATGTGCTTTTAAGAGCCTTCACCTTGGGCTATAGGGTCTGTCTTTTATGTGAATTTCGAATCCTCATCCATATAGTAAAATGAATAAAGTTCCTTTGTTATTTCTCATAAATAATAATTTACATATCAAGATCTCCAAAACTCTCAAACTTGTTTGAAGCAATGAAATTACAATTCAATTCACGCTCATATGTAGATAATTATAAACAAATTGTACAACAATCCAGTATTTTGGATAAACACAAACTGTGTAAGTTTAGAAGTGTGTAGATTTGGAATAGTTAGTTAATTCAATATGGCAACAAGATAAGTGTTTACAAAACATTTTAGAGTTTTTTAAAATTATAAAATAATCTAATTTGAAATCCAAGGTGAGCCAAAAAAGGCTATAATAAGAGTTGGACCTTGAAAGAAGCTGGAAAAGAAAAGTGCTTAATATAAAAAAATATCTGCCCATTGTCATTTCTTTCTTCTCTTTAACTCATACCTAACTAGATTACTTTTCAGCACTCTCTACGTCATTATTCCTTTCTCAGCACCTCAGTTCCACATCACAGATTAGTCAATCCATATGTCTGTTTGTTTTTGTATATTATTGTATTTTAACACGGTTAATGAACTAAAGTTGAAGCCGATCTCAACATGTTGCCGTCCACTTGTACCGAATGACGATAACACAAGAGGGTGATGACTTCTGAGGTGGTAGTAATAAATACTCGAATTGCAAAGTTTACTTATAAGTTCAATTTAATTGATAAATTACCACTTTTAGTTGATAAATTAAATGTATGCCTTGCCACGTTGCTGCCAATTAGAGTACAAGAACTAAAAATGTATATCTGATAGGTGGGCCTAAAATATACAAAGTTCTATGGAATTATGCCTACGATATTTTAATTTATAAAACTTTAAGATTTTACTTCCCTTCACAATATGTAGACTCACAACTTGGGCGTCGGCGTCTTGGCACGAGACATTGAAGCTGTAGTCTAAGAAGGGTTATTTCTAGTCGGTAATTACTAGAAGCGGAGTAGAAGTTATAAAAGTGGTAGCCATCTACTCAAATAATACCAGAGCTCGCCTAAAATAAATTCGCGAAGGTATTAGCCATTTAATAAGACACAAAACTTATCACAACAACGTGCTCGTCAGAAGGACGACGATACAACTTGTATCCATTTCAATCAGGCAAATAAAAGATCTTCAAGGGTAAGTTACTTTACTATTTACAACTTTACTTTACGTTACATTCATTTTTATATGTTTGGCATCAAAGGGCTAATTTAATAGTACGAAAATATAAATTTTACTTACGGACATAGCGCGCGAGGTGAAATCGGTCACGTAGTTGCTTGTAGCTGCTACAAAGGGTTACAATTAAATATTCATACGCTTGCCAATTAGGTAGTTAGTCCGCCGATAATTTAGTTCCGGAACATTGGATAAAAAAATAATAATATTAAGTTGTACTTGCTAACTAGGTTGTGAAATGTTGCACTATATAAAATGGAACTAACTAACCGTACACACTCGTAATGGGAATAATGATAAATAGTCTAATACATAAAATTATCAACTGGTTAACATAATCAAATTTGATGACATATACACTTGATTTTGATGATTACCATTAAGATTTGTTCATTTGTAGTCCAATGTAATTAGTAACTTAGCGTTGATTCATTTTAAGGAACTGCACAGATAATAATATATAACCCAGACCCAGAGAGTCAAGTCTTATTATTAATTATTTTAGTAATAACTATGATTATTGTAAATAATAAAATAATAATAGTATTTTACTTCAGTAGTTTTATTATATTTTTATTTACTGTGAAAAAGTTAGCTGTCTAGCAACTGTTGAAACAACATGGTGGCGACTTGAAATGCAGTATACAATAATATTGCTTGGTATTGTAAAATTATTGATCGTCATATTCTAGAGGAATAAAGTTTAAATAATAAAACTAGAACATAGCCTATTAAAAAGCCTACAATTACGGTCAACAATTATTCTAACTGTAATCCATCCACAGCGATACATTCATAACAGTAGTTAACAAATGTATCTTAAGCTCTGTACAAAGAGATTCTGCGGTATCTGAGAAAGTTCCTCTTCAATTGATTGTTTTACTTCCTCATCATTATTGGAGCTACGGTATTAACTTGGTTCTTTCAGTAACCCCATACAAAGAAATCTTCAGGTTAATTGGGTTTTTTACATGTTCCAGGATACTTTTGAAAATTGGAAGTAGAGGAACTAAAAGTTTTGACTAATTGACATGATTTTGTAAATGTTTAAATGATATGGAAATATTCCATTATAAGCTTTCATAAAATCTAGTTCATTTACAGGCTGATATATATCAGAAAAATATTTGGTCCAATCTCAGGTAGTTCTAAGGCTCAGTGGCCTCTGTGATTAAAATGTCAAGGGAATGATCAAGCTAGGAGATCCCATAATTTAGAAGCTTTAATAAACTATTGGCTTCTAAAGATTATGTTTGTCATACATGTTTAAATCCAGAAACGAAACTATTGTAGAGAATGTGCAGTGTAATAGATTCAGTTAAAACCTAGAATGCTTATATTTACCTACTTTAACATCTCACAGGGGAATTTGAATTTACTGGTAATAAATGTGTGGTAACATCCTGCTACCTTTTTTGAGTAACCTAGCATACATATCTAAAAGCTATATATAGTGATTAATTTAAAAATCAGACCCAACCTTTATATGATATAATGTTTACTTCTTTATGTATCAATACAAAGAGGGAGTGATACAAAATAAATACATAATTATATACAAATTAATTATATTTTTATGCATCTAGTTTTCAAACCTTTATTAACAAAATGTTCAGTTAATTTAATTCCTCTGTGAACGCATCTAAATCAAATAGCGTTTTGTTAAAATAACACTACGAAAATCCCTTTATCACATGTGGAAGTAAAAATTACAGTAATTATAAAAAAGAAAGAGTTTCAAAAAATAGTAGCAAAATTATATTCCTTCTTATAATAGTCGTACTTATCAACATAATACTACAATACCAGATGGCCTACGTAGGTAATATTTTATGTATGTAAGGATTTTTTTAAATATACATTTTTACAACCTTATATTGTAATTTTTAATTATGGATATTATCCTATTTAAAAACTAACTATTTAAATATCTCCTTTAAATAAACATAAGTTAAAAGACAACATAAACCACTGTTGTTGACTAGTATATTTAAAAACGTGTTTTTTTGTGGGGATTTTATAATGGTATAAGAATAAATAAAAAATTAAAATTTTTCATATATATATGTAAAATTGAAATTTTATATTTTTAATATGTATATATATATATATATATATATATATATATATATATATATATATATATATATATATATATATATATATATATATATACTGGTAATCATCAAAATCAAGTGTCTATGTCATCAAATTTGATTATGTTAACCAGTTGATAATTATATGTATTAAACTATTTATCATTATTCCCATTACGAGTGTGTACCGTTAGTTAGTTCCATTTTATATAGTGCAACATTTCACAACCTAGTTAGCAAGTACAACTTAATATTATTTTTTTATCCAATGTTCCAGAACTAAATTATCGGCGGACTAACTACCTAATTGGCAAGCGTATGAATATTTAATTGTAACCCTTTGTAGCAGCTACAAGCAACTACGTGACCGATTTCACCTCGCGCGCTATGTCCGTAAGTAAAATTTATATTTTCGTACTATTAAATTAGCCCTTTTATGCCAAACATATAAAAATGAATGTAACGTAAAGTAAAGTTGTAAATAGTAAAGTAACTTACCCTTGAAGATCTTTTATTTGCCTGATTGAAATGGATACAAGTTGTATCGTCGTCCTTCTGACGAGCACGTTGTTGTGATAAGTTTTGTGTCTCATTAAATGGCTAATACTGCATATACTGCATATACAAATGTATATATGTATAACAGTCCATTTATGTTCAATGACTTACAATCGATATTGTAGAATTCTGTGTTGGCCAGACTAAAACATACTTTGCAGACTCTATTCCGGTTAATATTTGACAAATACTGTGGATTAGAAGATAGATGAAAAGGTATACATACATAAATTAAATATTTCCAGCGCCTTAAGTTATGATCCTTGCTAACCTTCAGCCGGTGAGTTACCAAGATATATTCGCATTCAACAAATTACGTAATGTTTGTTTAATTGTTTCAAACATGAATTTCTTAAGCATTATACTTTTTATTTTGTACTTTTGCTATATGTGCAAAAATTCCATAATTAATTGCATGGCTTAAATAACGATTAATATAATATTTAGTAAAAACAACCCTTTATAGCAAATTAGATTTTACTCCTGGATACAGCATTAATATTCAACTTGTGATCAATGACGGTATGTCAATGTCACTTTATCTCTTTGCTTGTTTGATATTGACTCAGGGTGACATTAGGGAATAAAGCGCACGACATCAAAGAATAGTGTTGTCAACATTAGTTACAATTACAATTACCCTGACGAAGAGAATATTTTATGTTTGTTACACTAAGGATTTACACGGTTTATACCTTCTTAAATGTTTAGTATTTTTATTAATTTAATTGTATTGACAAATAGTGACACATTGTATGACACATACTCTTTGATATTTTTATGTAATAGCCTTAACACGATTTATAATATGATAATTGGAAATGATCATGAAATAATATTTCACACAATCAAAATATTGCTAACATTTAACAATTTCAAAGTTGTGCTATGATAATGTTTCGTTTTTAATGTTGACAGTGTAAGTTTTACAGGTTAGTTATACATTAAATGTTATAGTTAAAAAAAGCTTTTTATTTTTTTTATAACTTGACAAGTACATATCAACATTGCATGATGTAATATTGTATATTGTAGTAATCAACATTATAATTTTTGTTATTACTAAAGTGGGTTTTATCGTTATTAGTAATTATCTGTTATTAGGTTGATAATTCTTTCAAGAGAAATTTTTTATCAATGAAGGAAACATAAAACCTTCCTAATAAATTAACTGTCATTTTGCTGACTTCAAACAGAATCATCCTAATCATAATTAATAAATTTCATAAATAGTACTAAATAAATGTCACACCTAAAACATAGTCATTACTAGTATTACACATTGTCTCATGGTGAAAAGTTAGTACTAATTGCATTAAATCATTTTAATAATTTTCTTTTAAATCAAACAGTTGTTTCAAAATGACTACTGTTTTCTACCCATAACCAACCTGAATATCAGACACTCATTGTGCATTCGAGTAACGTTCTTCTGATCAAAACTGACATAAAACTATTTAGAGAAATGAAAAATATTTCATTTAAATATTAGGCTTCAAATTAAATTTAAGAATTTTACTTTTTTCATAACTTATATATTGCACTTTTTTAAACAAGCTTTTTACTCCAACACAAGAAATACAGTGAACACTAATAATTTATATGTATATAAATATATATTATATAAATTATTTTTATAAGTACGATATCTTTTAGCTATAATAGTTGTATATTATTTATAAAATAAATAGATTAACATGCCAATGTCAGCAATTACGACGTAAAAATCATTAATACGGACTAGATTTGCTAATACATGCCATAAGTTACATCAAAATTTGAACATCGTAATAATATGTACCTAAATTATGTCAATCTCAATCTCAAAATTGAACATAGCCCCCCATAATGTATAACATCAAAAGTGTGTTTGATAAAAGGATTTCATAAAAAAAACATATCCAGTGGATACTGCGTTCCTATATTTTATTACAAAATTGCCTTTGAAGGCATAGGTATCAGCTATAATAAAATAAATGTGAATGAATACTAAAAATGTTATTCAATAGCATTTTTTAAAAACGTATAAGTCTCTACAGTTATAAATTATGCAGAAAACCTTGACAGAGAACTGGACTCATGCGTGTAGCATACGTCTTGTAGTTTTACGCTTAAGAAAGACAAGATAAAGGAGTTTTGATGTAATTTTTTCTACAATACAAAATATCTTAACGGTTTATTATGTATGTCAGATATAATTTCATTATTAATGAAAAGATACCCATTGTAAATATTGTGCCCTATTCATTATTAAAACTTAGACAATATAGATATATTCTTTGAGTAACATAGGTTTTAAACGTGCTTAAGTTGCGTATGCAATATAACTATAACATATATTCCTGTTTTAAAAGTATTCCATAGAAATATTTTCTATATATTGAAATGAATACGGTTATTATCTAGAATGAGATTACTGAAAGAAACTACCAAAAGTATAGCATTCATATTTGTACACATGTTTTTCCAATGGTATGGTTTCAGTTAATTTATAGCTTTATATACCGCATATAAAAATTAGTTTTTGCTATATCAAAATTGTGTGTAAGTGCGTATCCAATAACAGTTTACGAGTCGCCAATATGAACTTTTTGTTAACATTCAAAGAACACGAAATGTTTATTTAAATTAGTCAAATTGCCTAGAAATTATACGAGTGATGATTTTAGATGATCTTGTTTATACCAAACGTAGGTAAAATTATACGTAATAAGCCATAGAGGCCTAGTCTAAGAAGAATGAGAACAACATGACATGGCAGAGCAATTCCATTAAGAAGATTACTATGGCTTTGTTTGTAGAAGGAAACAAGGCGTTAGGCTGTAAATCACTTATGTAAATGTTGTTTCAACATTACGTAACGCGTTGTAGTGATGCACTTTGGCGAAATCTTTCTAAACAGAATCTTTCCCATAACTCTAAATAAATGATAATTTAAATGAGGATTATTAATATATCATATGAATATTTTATTATCTATGATTTTAAACTATATTTTGGTACATTTTCTTACACTGGCACATATATTTTCGAAGTAAACCAAATATATCAAGTTCTTAAGCAATATCCGTGTTTCAAAAAGTAAGATACATAATTAAATATAATCATTAAGAAACATTAACTATTCTATTAAGACTTATTCTCCAAGAAATTGAAGGAGAATAACTTAATAAAATTAAGTACCTATGTATGTGTTTAAAAAAAATTTAGTATGAAACATATATTAAGTTTCGGACACAAAACAATAGTACACACCTTAAAACACATGACATGTAAGTTAAAGATTTTTCTTGATATTTAAATAAATTCTTTTGAATTTCATTTAATGATTGATAGAGATTGTATTCATAAACTTTATAATATTAAAATATTTAATATTTTGATAACCTTATAAAGTAATGGTTTTTTTAAAATTACATAGAGATATTATTTTATAATTGAAATTTTATAATTATAAAAACAAATTCTGTATCCTAAAACTGACACAAGTAACACCATCACACACGAACACCTTCAGCGAACTGACAAATAAATTGAGAGAGAGTTCACAAAGATGAAAGCGCACACGAGCCGAACCTTATTAACGAGATCCAGTATTGCACTTTCTCATTTATCTACCTTATAGTACCTTATGCGCGTTCATTGTGGATCAAGAACCACCTAATCATTACATTACATTGTGCTATTATTCCTTTTTTATTTAACAGTGTTACACAGCTCTAGCAAATTTTTTACTTTATCGTTACACAAACGTGGTTCATATGACGATATTAAAAGTAACTAAATATAATTAACTTTTATTTAATTAATTATTATTTTAACGTGCCAAATTGAACAAGTAGTTCAGTATTTATCTACTATGATAAAAATGTAAGTAATAATACGTTTTAACCGACGTCATAGGTTGTTATTAAAACCTCTAGTTTTATGTTTATATAGGTCTTCTAGATTTTGCAACTTTTTGCGACCTCCATGTGAAATAGGTCTTTATGAAAAATTTAAAAGTTTTTCTATTGAGAATGTAAGTCACAAGTGTGTCCTATTTCTTTATAACAGGATATAATTAAAATGAGGAAAGATACAGTTCATCTATAATCTTTAACCGCATTTTAATCTTTAAGGATGTTTCATCTTCAATAAAATGAGTTTTATTTCCTATTTAAATAACAAGTTTGTGACATTTTAATATTTATACCTTATTTTTATTCCCCAATGGAAATTTAGGTAGCTAGAGATGAGTAAATGAGGACTTTGTCTTGCTAAAGTTAATAACTTATAACTTCATAGACTATAACCATTATTCTTTAAACGCTTTTGTGTTTCAAAATATTAACCCAGCAAGATATTTTACATTATGTGTTCATTATTGATTATATCGAATTTAAAATAAAAACTTACTTCTTTCGCTCGGAGTCAAACGGACAGAAATTCAAATATCACAGGCCAATAAGAAAATATAAAAAAAAACACTAGAGCGTTAAGTTTACTCTTGAGTTTTAAATAGTTAATTGTCATCTCGGCATTACAGATCACGTTTGCTTAACAATATTCTGCCTCAGACAACAGCAGACAAATACTTTAAAGTAATCCTTAATCATAACGCTCCTACTTTCAGCCAATATTTTATAGTTCCAGTGTTGTAGTGGATTACAATTTGTAATCTAGTTGCCTTGCATTGTTGCTAAGACATGTAGGATATATATTAAGTTAGTCTACACAAATCGTCTTCGGTCACACTGTAACTACTACCAGCAGTTGTAGTATCAGGTTTTATCAGGTACCAATTGTATGTTGAAAACTTCTGGGTGGTTAAAACAACATTACCCCTTTCCTTGGTGCTCAAAACTTTACTAACTCTTTGTCGGGGTTTATTCTTCAGAAAACGGCATTTTCCACGTAGATGATAAGAATCATATATGCTCAGTTTCATATTTTAAAAAATAGTAACTTATGTTAAGAATATAATATGGAGTTTCTGAAGATGAAAACTCTATTTCTTATCCTGTGGATGTTTGATTATTATGATATTACTTTTGATTTTATATGTAAGTCATGAGGCAAATGTGTGTCATATTTATATCTCTAGGTTATTGGGTAGTTCGAAAAACAAAACTATTTTAAGCTTTAGGCCTAGTTATTTTCAACATTTAAAAGTTTAGTGAACTCATGAATTTTGTTTCTGTGTCAAGGTAATGATATATTGTTGTTAGGTCTCATATTTATAGGGCGTTTGAAAGGAGGATTGATAAAAAAAAATTAACCTTCTAGCGGGTGGCTGATCTTTATGCTAAGTATTTTGTCTGCTGAGAGAATAAGACACGTTTGTAAAGTATTAATCGTACAGAATAATGAAAACAATACATAGTTTTTTGCTATGTATCCCTATTTCATATATCTTAGACATTTGTTTGGTATGAAACCATGATTTATTTTATTTGTAGCTCAAGTTAAAAAATTATCACCTCCTTAGGAAATTTTAAAATTATAAAACAATACCTCTTATTAGTGATTCAACTTCCTTTTAACCCCTGAGTGTGGCTTATCGTCATTGCAAATCCTTTTCTTGTATTTTGAGGGCATAAAATACGGGCGTATGCTTACGCTATATTTAATGTCTTAAAACTTAAAGTAATAAACTCAATATAGTGATTTGAGGAGATTTTATCCCAGTTAAATACTTTTGATGTTTAGTATTAATCGTAATCCATTAGTTTTGATTGTTAATCATAGGGCATGTTGTGTAGATTTTAAAATTTCAGGAATGTCGGAAATCTGGAAAAGTAGTGCTGAATGAGGAAGTGACAGTGCTTTGTTTTATAAATTATAGACATTACACTCGCCTCAGTAGGTTACTAGTTACTTAAAACCTGAATTGATTATGTATAAGGTAAACTGCTAAGCTCTTGATATTACTTTATATTTTCCATTGATAAATAGTACATGTGAAGAACTAAATTGTTCTAGATACGCAAACATAACTGGTGCACAGTTGTTCTATGCTTATTACAGAATACTATTTTCTAAAATTAAACGAGATTGAAATGTAATTGTAAAGCTGAGCAAAATCTCACCGATTGATATACACCAAAATCCCTTCAGTGTTCCGCATATATAAATAAAGCTTAATGCGAATTTTCATGTATATAGCTCAGTTTGTTTCAAAAATATAGTCAGGTAGATAGGCAGTTAGACATAAATAAAACAACTTAATTGTTCCAGCCCGACCAGTCGTAGAGATTCCTAAAGCTCAACTAATTAGTTGGTATTACAACATTGATTTATTATTATTAAGTTGTAATAATAATAGTGTTTTTGTTGGTAAGTAAACGTTTTATTCAATTAATCCAGTCTCTCTAACTTATGAGGTTGAAGCAAAACAATGTAATCTAGTGTACAATGTTAGTTGTTGTTGAGTTTTACAGCAAAACAGACAAAGCCAGAATATTGTTCGAAGAAAGAAAGCGGAAAAGACAATGCAGAGAAAATTCAACTTTCAGTCTTATCTCTGAAGCAAGCCACTACTGGGCACAGTTTATATACCTGCGTCGCGTTACGGTTTACCAACAAAATAAATTACATGTTTTAGTCAATTTAAAAACTACTCTTTAAAACGACTTACAGATATATTCGTTTTTTAACGAAACAGATGCAATTGCTTTCCAATAATCAGATAATACTGGTATATTAGAAATAAATTAAAAACTAGATTTGAAATATATCTTTGAAATTAATTTTAAAAAGCAATTTATAGGATTTTGTAACAATTAGGATCAAAAGTTAGTTTGTAAATTATTTATGACTATTCTGTTTATCTAATTATTATTTTAAAAGTATGAAAACTATCTAAAATACTAGATCGTGATGTTTGGATTAGTTTGAAAAACTTATTCAAGAGTAAGGTCCAAAATAATCTTTAAATATATAAATTCTATGTGATTCATTCTTAGTTTTATAATATTTATCTTCGGCTTTGCATGCTATGTCGCTTTGAAAACCAGGCATGCATGAACATATTGCATTAAATAGCATACCACACAATCCTTCAATATGTTAGTCACCAAAATATATTACAACCCTTTGATTCTTTTTTATTTAAGTTGATGTGTCTATCCCTAAGGTTATAGTACTATTACAACTGTACTATTCTGAATATTTGTATATAAGTCTCTCTGAAAGTGCTTTAAATTCTCTGAACGATGTCATAATATTTTTTTTTAAACACCCAAATTTTTTAGTAAAAATTGAGCATTTTTTAGGCACGTATGGCTAAATTCAAATTCTAAAGGGAATAAAGTCAAATAAAAATCCATAATTATTACGGTTTTATTAATAATAAGGCAGAGATAAACAGTGTTCTTTATTTTAGACAGTTAGTGAAGAGTAAAATGTGTCATTATTTTGAATCTAATAGTCATAAACCCTTTATGTAACAAGTTACCATTTGTGTAGATTTTACAAATTATGTTCCAGGCATTTTTAGCTAAAATAATATAAGTGTTTAAGATTCTAAAATTATACCTATGTTTGTTATTTATTATAACAGAAAAACTTTAAAATAGTTTTTTCGTACAATTTTGTATGATCTTAGAGTTGAACGAATCACTTATCACGTGCAACGACACTAGTTTATTAAACATAGAAAACTGGTGTTTTTTGCAAAGGAAATTTCTATGTGAATATATATTTATATTGTATTTGTTATCAGTGAAGAGTTTTAAAAGGCATTTATTGTAAATTTAGTGTAAAACACTCCATGAATTTTATAGATAGGCTGTGGGGTTCATTCATAGATATGTCCTGAAACCTTTGTCTGACCATCCAAGCATTGGTGAATATTAGGCTTGCCGGTGTTCAACAACTCGTAGATATTCAAAACATACAAGGGTTAACTAGATCGCTCTTAAATTGCTTGCAATTTGATAACAACACAATGTTGGTAAAACTTACTGAATGAACTATGAATAAATGTTACTCATATTTATAATAATACTAATAATGTAGTGACTAGAACTGGGCTGTCATAGATGAATTCAGATTTTTAAATAGATTGAATTGTTACAGTTTATGTCATATTTGTTTATTATTGTAATGATTTAAATTTAAGTAACTACTGTTATACTATTTAAAGAATAAAGGTTTTAGAAATTTCACGATATAGATATTCTGGTGAGTTACACTGTGTTCATGATTGGTCATGAAAACATAATAATCACTCGCTGTAATTGTAATATTAACCTATTATAACTGCAATAAAAATTGTTATTAAATGTATCACAGTTGTTTATGTATATCCCTGGTCATATTGTACAAATTTATTACCGAGTGTGTAAGAGGCAATGTAAACTTATGTTAACAGAGAGATCTAAAACAACTAAAAGTGACAAAATTACCGCGATCTCTCTGTTAACATAAGTTTACATTGCCTCTTACACACTCGGTAATAAATTTGTACAATATGACCAGGGATTATACATAAACAACTGTGATACATTTAATAACAATTTTTATTGCAGTTATAATAGGTTAATATTACAATTACAGCGAGTGATTATTATGTTTTTTTCATGACCAATCATGAACACAGTGTAACTCACCAGAATATCTATATCGTGAAATTTCTAAAACCTTTATTCTTTAAATAGTATAACAGTAGTTACTTAAATTTAAATCATTACAAATAATAAACAAATATGACATAAACTGTAACAATTCAATCTATTTAAAAATCTGAATTCATCTATGACAGCCCAGTTCTAGTCACTACATTATTAGTATTATTATAAATATGAGTAACATTTATTCATAGTTCATTCAGTAAGTTTTTACCAACATTGTGTTGTTATCAAATTGCAAGCAATTTAAGAGCGATCTAGTTAACCCTTGTATGTTTTGAATATCTACGAGTTGTTGAACACCGGGCAAGCCTAATATTCACCAATGCTTGGATGGTCAGACAAAGGTTTCAGGACATATCTATGAATGAACCCCACAGCCTATCTATAAAATTCATGGAGTGTGTTTTACACTAAATTTACAATAAATGCCTTTTAAAACTCTTCACTGATAACAAATACAATATAAATATATATTCACATAGAAAATTTCCTTTGCAAAAAACACCAGTTTTCTATGTTTAATAAACTAGTGTCGTTGCACGTGATAAGTGATTCGTTCAACTCTAAGATCATACAAAATTGTACGAAAAAACTATTTTAAAGTTTTTCTGTTACAATAAATAACAAACATAGGTATAATTTTAGAATCTTAAACACTTATATTATTTTAGCTAAAAATGCCTGGAACATAATTTGTAAAATCTACACAAATGGTAACTTGTTACATAAAGGGTTTATGACTATTAGATTCAAAATAATGACACATTTTACTCTTCACTAACTGTCTAAAATAAAGAACACTGTTTATCTCTGCCTTATTATTAATAAAACCGTAATAATTATGGATTTTTATTTGACTTTATTCCCTTTAGAATTTGAATTTAGCCATACGTGCCCTAAAAATGCTCAATTTTTACTAAACAATTTGGGTGTTTAAAAAAAATATATTATGACATCGTTCAGAGAATTTAAAGCACTTTCAGAGAGACTTATATACAAATATTCAGAATAGTACAGTTGTAATAGTACTATAACCTTAGGGATAGACACATCAACTTAAATAAAAAAGAATCAAAGGGTTGTAATATATTTTGGGTGACTAACATATTGAAGGATTGTGTGGTATGCTATTTAATGCAATATGTTCATGCATGCCTGGTTTTCAAAGCGACATAGCATGCAAAGCCGAAGATAAATATTATAAAACTAAGAATGAATCACATAGAATTTATATATTTAAAGATTATTTTGGACCTTACTCTTGAATAAGTTTTTCAAAACTAATCCAAACATCACGATCTAGTATTTTAGATAGTTTTCATACTTTTAAAATAATAATTAGATAAACAGAATAGTCATAAATAATTTACAAACTAACTTTTGATCCTAATTGTTACAAAATCCTATAAATTGCTTTTTAAAATTAATTTCAAAGATATATTTCAAATCTAGTTTTTAATTTATTTCTAATATACCAGTATTATCTGATTATTGGAAAGCAATTGCATCTGTTTCGTTAAAAACGAATATATCTGTAAGTCGTTTTAAAAGAGTAGTTTTTTAAATTGACTAAAACATGTAATTTATTTTGTTGGTAAACCGTAACGCGACGCAGGTAAATAAACTGTGCCCAGTAGTGGCTTGCTTTCAGAGATAAGACTGAAAGTTGAATTTTCCTCTGCATTGTCTTTTCCGCTTTCTTTTCTTCGAACAATATTCTGGCTTTGTCTGTTTTGCTGTAAAACTCAACAACAACTAACATTGTACACTAGATTACATTGTTTTGGCTTCAACCTCATAAGTTAGAGAGACTGGATTAATTGAATAAAACGTTTACTTACCAACAAAAACACTATTATTATTACAACTTAATAATAATAAAATCAATGTTGTAATACCAACTAATTAGTTGAGCTTTAGGAATCTCTACGACTGGTCGGGCTGGAACAATTAAGTTGTTTTATTTATGTCTAACTGCCTATCTACCTGACTATATTTTTGAAACAAACTGAGCTATATACATGAAAATTCGCATTAAGCTTTATTTATATATGCGGAACACTGAAGGGATTTTGGTGTATATCAATCGGTGAGATTTTGCTCAGCTTTACAATTACATTTCAATCTCGTTTAATTTTAGAAAATAGTATTCTGTAAATAAGCATAGAACAACTGTGCACCAGTTTATGTTTGGCGTATCTAGAACAATTTAGTTCTTCACATGTAACTATTTATCAATGGAAAATATAAAGTAATATCAAGAGCTTAGCAGTTTACCTTATACATAATCAATTCAGGTTTTAAGTAACTAGTAACCCTACTGAGGCGAGTGTAATGTCTATAATTTATAAAACAAAGCACTGTCACACTTCCTCATTCAGCACTACTTTTCCAGATTTCCGACATTCCTGAAATTTTAAAATCTACACAACATGCCCTATGATTAACAATCAAAACTAATGGATTACGATTAATACTAAACATCAAAGTATTTAACTGGGATAACATCTCCTCAAATCACTATATTGAGTTTATTACTTTAAGTTTTAAGACATTAAAATATAGCGTAAGCATACGCCCGTATTTTATGCCCTCAAAATACAAAAAAAGGATTTGCAATGACGATAAGCCACACTCAGGGGTTAAAAGGAAGTTGAATCACTAATAAGAGGTATTGTTTTATAATTTTAAAATTTCCTAAGGAGGTGATAATTTTTTTAACTTGAGCTACAAATAAAATAAATCATGGTTTCATACCAAACAAATGTCAAATGTGTTTCTCAGTAATTTTAGTCATACCTAATAAACATTAATTTGTTTTATATACTATGTAGTTTTAAACGACGATGCTTAGTAGTAAAGTACGTTATTGACAATATACCAATTAATTAAAAACCATTTATGCACTATACTATTCAGAAAATAAGTTGTATTACAGAATATTGACTATGTTGTACAAGGAAAAGTTAAGAATCTGTTAAAAATATTATTAGGTCTTGATGGAAACAAGGCAATCCTTGAAAATTTTGCATAAAATTGGATTGTTACAAAGCTAATAATTAATCGCGCCTGAACAATTATATGTCAGAAGTTCAATAAGTTCAATAGACCGAGGACAAACACAGGGAAGTGAATATTTCACAAATGACTGAAAACTGTGGAATATTAGCTCAGATTCGTTGCAGGTTGTATTTTTAAGTGTAAATTATATAACGTAGTGGTGAGTGAGTTCCTATACAATGTTGTGTGGTGCGGTACCAGGGGATTAAATTCCTAGAAGGGTTTATCATCCCATTATACTCATACAACTTACTCAGTCATAGTTATATGTTGCATGCAAACTATCCAGTAATTTTATGATATAAATTTCAAACGAGTAACTATGAAATAAAAAAAACACATTAATAATCCTTTGTTTTAAAGTTGTTAATATTGAAATATTTACTTACCATTTTATGTGTGTGTAATATTATTGGCTAGGAGTTTATCAGAACTTTTTATATATAACCCCTCCCACTTAAACCACTATTCTACAGACAGTTACGACGGACGAACGACGAGGACGACTGCGGTGCTTTCACCTGAATATCAAGGTTTAGTGCAGACAGTAAGCATATTTGATGTAGTGGCATTAACTTAAACTTACAGGGATATTCACATTGTTACAAAAGTGAACATTGCATTCTTTAGTAGCGTTTTCTCAGTTCGCGTTCTTCTTAATTATTTAACAAAGTAACAAAAAAATATCACTCAAATTATCTGTGTTGCCAACATTGCGTCTGTCTGCTCTTTTCCTTTATTATATATAGGTTATTAGAATTTTGTTATTCAAGAGTTATAGAACAATATTTATGTCTCAATAAGTTTCCAGTTAAATCACATTTTAGAGCAGATGTTTCCAAATTACCTGTATCGTCAACCACTTATGTTAAATTCAATATTTCAGGAGTTAGAGTAATTTATAAACTATTTCAAACAAATCTAATTTAAAATGCCATTCTCTTTACTACATATTGACTGTTTAATGTATAATATTAATTAGTTTAAGGTGGTTGAGACCTGAATATTATTAAAATAACATTATTCTCTATGCACAATATTTTGTTAATTTTAACGAGTCTTATTATATATATATATATATATATATATATATATATATATATATATAATAAATATATATATATATATATATAAATTTTCTTTTTTAGTAGAGTTATACATTCTGTTAAATGAACAGTTCACTTTATTACTCTTTTTTGTTGTGTTGTACTAATATTCTATGATATAAGCATTAGTAAACTCCATAGTTTTAAGATACAAATCATATTTTTTAGTAAACTAATCCAAATAAATTCAATATTTTAATTATACAGTTTTTAATATATTGTTTACAATTAGTTCTATTATATATACATTTCAGTAACTTATTGGTATTTAAATATCTTTTTTATTATGTCTTAAGTTTTGAGTGCAGGATGAGCATTCTTTGCTTATTCTTCTAACGGAATGCAATGCATAATATTTAAGGTAGCAGAAAACGAATAGCACTCCTCTGCCACGTATGAATAAGCATAATAAAAAAGTTTAATTAGAAAGAAATAAACATATTGTTGGGTAAAAATTTTTTAGAAGGATCCACTCTTATTTACTACAAATCAAATATTATTATATATTACGAAAATATTTTCTGCAAACTGTAACGTCATAATATTAATTTCCGAATGAACATGCTATCAATTAAGAATTATATTGTTTGCAAAACGGATAATGACTCAATATACATAGTTTAAATGAATATCCGATGTCCTAGCGGTCTTAGATGATAAAATTTTGGGTGGGAGTTAGAGATAGCGCAGGTTCAAATCATGTCTTGAACGTTGCCACTTTTATCAGAATCACTGAGCTTGTACTGTATCAACTCTCCCCGCTTATTCTGTTTGATATGATCAATGGGTAGGCCAGTGACCTACCAGGACGGCAGGATAAGGTCCGGTAATAAAACAATTAAGATCATATAAATATTTTTTATATAAAAAAAGCGTAGATCAAAATATATTGCTTGCAGGATAATGGTTATAGTGGAAGGAAATTCCTCACAGGTCTTTTTCACTTTAGAAATAGTTATCTTGTGAACATTGACTTTGAATAAACTTCTGTGCGTCATTAAGTTATCGTATCTTCAGTTTTATAAAGCTAACAGTTAACCACAGTTTCGACGCTGGAAGTTTTCATGTTTGAACAGCATCGGACTGGTAAGTTTGCTAAGTTATTGCATAAAAGAATTTATAACGTGCACATCGGATATAGAAAACTTAGAAGAAATTGCCTATTAGTAAGAAGACGTTTTAGTAAGAGAATGCGGTGGACTAGGGGAATGGCTTCTAACCTCCTCAAGGTAGTTCTGATTTACGCACGCAAGGAGTTTTCAGAAAAGGAATTCTTCAGTCAATGAAGCTTCGGTGGAAGGAGGTATGTGACAATGTAGATGATGACATGTGGGGAACACAGGGTACCGAATCGTAATAAAAGATTTCTTCAGGCTCCCAAATTGTGACATGCTGCAACAAGTGGTTGAGACGTTTGTTTCCTATAAACCCATTTGGAAGATTTGAGGAGCTGGCCGTTACCAAAATTCCTCTTTGAACAGAAACAGAACTAAAGAAGGGAGGATAAGAAAAAACTAGAAAAAGCTCAGGTTCGAAAGGTACAAAAAGCGGTTTAGGATTTAAGCAGAGGTCCACCCAGGGAAAGTGCTGCAGGTGATGAGTTCTGCCCTTATCAACAGGGAATTCCCAGTGGAATGGAAAAGAGCAAGATGGATCCTTCTGAAGAAATTAAACATTCCACACAATCTGCCTTCATCATACAGGACTTTGTGCCTCCTGGAGACGCTCGGTAAACTTCTGGAAGACCTGCTTTTAAGCAGGCAGCTTAAAGAAATAGAGCGAACCGGATGGTCCTAGGATCGGATGGACGCAAGTTTACCTTCGAGGTGAACAAATTACTTATCGAACCGGCCAAGAAACTGAAATACGTCTGGCTGGAGCACAGGAGATCCTTCTATGTCCATGTTGATGTCCATGGTTTGTAAGAAGAGAGCAAGAACCAGACTTCTACCTGAGACAGTTTTTTCTCTAAGCACGGCGACTTTCAGACGAACGTCTTTAGAATGCATCTTTCGAACAGAGAATACTGCCGGTATTACGAAGGGGAGAATATTTCACATCGCTCCAAACTGGAATGTTGACTGTTATTGAGAGTTTTTGAGAACAAACTACCTAATAGAGCTTGGTGATGTCACGTTGGACCAACATTATGAAAAAATGCTCGAGAGCTCAAATAATTGGGTGAAATTGAAAGAGATGGTAATGGAGATTTTTATAAGTAAGAAAGAAGAGGGGAGGCTGGAGATAACTTAACCAGACTTGAAGAGGATTAACAAGCCAGAAGAATAATAATGACCGTACAGGATGAGAGCAGTGCCTTTAGCGATACCAGCTCCAGTAAAAAAGTAATTGCAGGAGGTTTTTAATGGTTAACACTAGGTAGACACTTAAAGAAGAAGACACAACTAATATCAAGGGAGTCTTACACATGAGGAGCTTGCAGATTTCATACAGCTCCTATGGTGCATAAAGCATTTCCTCATGAGGGGGGAAATAAAAGTAATTTAATTTGAGGCTAAAAAGCTTTGTTAAAGACGAAATACGTTGATACATTTACATTTTCCAAAGCAAAAAAAGCAGCCGGTGAATATTTCATGGAAAGAAATTTATATTCTAATTAATCATATTGCATGAGAAGTTTTCATAATACTAGTTGTGATTGATAAAACAGAACCGTATATTAATTCTTCCCGGTGATACGTTTTGTAAAATAGGGATAAAAACTCATTTCTTACTCCCTCGTGTGAGTTTTTATTGTAGATAATCGTTTAGGTGGTTGCCTGAACAGGTATACATCATCGTTTTTGGATACCAATCAATATTCGTCAATTATTGTTAGTAAAACTTGGCTTTGTGTTGTCTCTTCTCTCCGCCTCCCATTCCCTCGGAATGGTAGTTTTATTTTAAGTAATAACAATTATTTTTGCTTTGTTTGTTAGAAAGTTTTCTGATACATGTTTTTATATAATATTTTTTAATCAGAAGATATTGGTGTCGAACGTTATGCAATCTGTAATTTATTCTGCTATTGTTGGTGAAGCCTAATAAAGTTATTTATCATCTTAATTTAAATCTACTTTATTTCTTTCAATTGTTAAAACTATTAAATTTTAATATTGAATATTTATTTCCATAACTGTCATTAATATCATAGTAATATCACTTGGCATTATATTGTACGATATGATTCTTTGAATCGTGTAATGAGTAATCGTTTTGTTTATTTAACCATATTTCTCTTTCCTAATTACTTACCCTATTAAAAATATAAACCAAATGTATCAGTATAGATAGGTCCTATCTATACTGATACATTTGGTTTATATTTTTAATAGGGTAAGTAATTAGGAAAGAGAAATATGGTTAAATAAACAAAACGATTACTCATTACACGATTCAAAGAATCATATCGTACAATATAATGCCAAGTGATATACTATGATATTAATGACAGTTATGGAAATAAATATTCAATATTAAAATTTAATAGTTTTAACAATTGAAAGAAATAAAGTAGATTTAAATTAAGATGATAAATAACTTTATTAGGCTTCACCAACAATAGCAGAATAAATTACAGATTGCATAACGTTCGACACCAATATCTTCTGATTAAAAAATATTATATAAAAACATGTATCAGAAAACTTTCTAACAACAAAGCAAAATAATTGTTATTACTTAAAATAAAACTACCATTCCGAGGGAATGGAGGCGGAGAGACAACACAAAGCCAAGTTTTACTAACAATAATTGACGAATATTGATTGGTATCCAAAAACGATGATGTATACCTGTTCAGGCAACCACTAAACGATATCTACAATAAAAACTCACACGAGGGAGTAATGAAATGAGTTTTTATCCCTATTTTACAAAACGTATCACCGGAAGAATTAATATACGGTTCTGTTTTATCAATCACAACTAGTATTATGAAAACTTCTCATGCAATATGATTAATTAGAATATAAATTTCTTTCCATGAAATATTCACCGGCTGCTTTTTTTTGCTTTGGAAAATGTAAATGTATCAACGTATTTCGTCTTTAACAAAGCTTTTTAGCCTCAAATTAAATTACTTTTATTTCCCCCCTCATGAGGAAATGCTTTATGCACCATAGGAGCTGTATGAAATCTGCAAGCTCCTCATGTGTAAGACTCCCTTGATATTAGTTGTGTCTTCTTCTTTAAGTGTCTACCTAGTGTTAACCATTAAAAACCTCCTGCAATTACTTTTACTGGAGCTGGTATCGCTAAAGGCACTGCTCTCATCCAGTACGGTCATTATTATTCTTCTGGCTTGTTAATCCTCTTCAAGTCTGGTTAAGTTATCTCCAGCCTCCCCTCTTCTTTCTTACTTATAAAAATCTCCATTACCATCTCTTTCAATTTCACCCAATTATTTGAGCTCTCGAGCATTTTTTCCATAATGTTGTCCAACGTGACATCACCAAGCTCTATTAGGTAGTTTGTTCTCAACTCTCAATAACAGTCACATTCCAGTTTGGAGCGATGTGAAATATTCTCCCCTTCGTAATACCGGCAGTATTCTCTGTTCGAAAGATGCATTCTAAAGACGTTCGTCTGAAAGTCGCCGTGCTTAGAGAAAAACTGTCTCAGGTAGAAGTCTGGTTCTTGCTCTCTTCTTACAAACCATGGACATCAACATGGACATAGAAGGATCTCCTGTGCTCCAGCCAGACGTATTTCAGTTTCTTGGCCGGTTCGATAAGTAATTTGTTCACCTCGAAGGTAATTTGCGTCCATCCGATCCTAGGACCATCCGGTTCGCTCTATTTCTTTAAGCTGCCTGCTTAAAAGCAGGTCTTCCAGAAGTTTACCGAGCGTCTCCAGGAGGCACAAAGTCCTGTATGATGAAGGCAGATTGTGTGGAATGTTTAATTTCTTCAGAAGGATCCATCTTGCTCTTTTCCATTCCACTGGGAATTCCCTGTTGATAAGGGCAGAACTCATCACCTGCAGCACTTTCCCTGGGTGGACCTCTGCTTAAATCCTAACCGCTTTTTGTACCTTTCGAACCTGAGCTTTTTCTAGTTTTTTCTTATCCTCCCTTCTTTAGTTCTGTTTCTGTTCAAAGAGGAATTTTGGTAACGGCCAGCTCCTCAAATCTTCCAACTGGGTTTATAGGAAACAACGTCTCAACCACTTGTTGCAGCATGTCACAATTTGGGAGCCTGAAGAAATCTTTTATTACGATTCGGTACCCTGTTCCCCACATGTCATCATCTACATTGTCACATACCTCCTTCCACCGAAGCTTCATTGACTGAAGAATTCCTTTTCTGAACTCCTTGCGTGCGTAAATCAGAACTACCTTGAGGAGGTTAGAAGCCATTCCCCTAGTCCACCGCATTTCTCTTACTAAACGTCTTCTTACTAATAGGCAATTTCTTCTAAGTTTTCTATATCCGATGTGCACGTTATAATTCTTTTATGCAATAACTTAGCAACTTACCAGTCCGATGCTGTTCAAACATGAAAACTTCCAGCGTCGAAACTGTGGTTAACTGTTAGCTTTATAAAACTGAAGATACGATAACTTAATGACGCACAGAAGTTTATTCAAAGTCAATGTTCACAAGATAACTATTTCTAAAGTGAAAAAGACCTGTGAGGAATTTCCTTCCACTATAACCATTATCCTGCAAGCAATATATTTTGATCTACGCTTTTTTTATATAAAAATATTTATATGATCTTAATTGTTTTATTACCGGACCTTATCCTGCCCGTCCTGGTAGGTCACTGGCCTACCCATTGATCATATCAAACAGAATAAGCGGGAGAGTTGATACAGTACAAGCTCAGTGATTCTGATAAAAGTGGCAACGTTCAAGACATGATTTGAACCTGCGCTATCTCTAACTCCCACCCAAATTTTATCATCTAAGACCGCTAGGACATCGGATATTCATTTAAACTATGTATATTGAGTCATTATCCGTTTTGCAAACAATATAATTCTTAATTGATAGCATGTTCATTCGGAAATTAATATTATGACGTTACAGTTTGCAGAAAATATTTTCGTAATATATAATAATATTTGATTTGTAGTAAATAAGAGTGGATCCTTCTAAAAAATTTTTACCCAACAATATGTTTATTTCTTTCTAATTAAACTTTTTATTATGCTTATTCATACGTGGCAGAGAGTGCTATTCGTTTTCTGCTACCTTAAATATTATGCATTGCATCCCGTTAGAAGAATAAGCAAAGAATGCTCATCCTGCACTCAAACTTCAGACAAAATAAAAAAAGATATTTAAATACCAATAAGTTACTGAAATGTATATATAATAGAACTAATTGTAAACAATATATTAAAACTGTATAATTAAAATATTGAATTATTTGGATTAGTTTACTAAAAATATGATTTGTATCTTAAAACTATGGAGTTTACTAATGCTTATATCATAGAATATTAGTACAACACAACAAAAAAGAGTAATAAAGTGAACTGTTCATTTAACAGAATGTATAACTCTACTAAAAAAGAAAATATATATATATATATTTATTATATATATATATATATATATATATATATATATATATATATATATATATATATATATATATATTAAGACTCGTTAAAATTAACAAAATATTGTGCATAGAGAATAATGTTATTTTAATAATATTCAGGTCTCAACCACCTTAAACTACTTAATATTATACATTAAACAGTCAATATGTAGTAAAGAGAATGGCATTTAAATTAGATTTGTTTGAAATAGTTTATAAATTACTCTAACTCCTGAAATATTGAATTTAACATAAGTGGTTGACGATACAGGTAATTTGGAAACATCTGCTCTAAAATGATTTAACTGGAAACTTATTGAGACATAAATATTGTTCTATAACTCTTGAATAACAAAATTCTAATAACCTATATATAATAAAGAAAAGAGCAGACGCAATGTTGCAACACAGATAATTTGAGTGATATTTTTTTGTTACTTTGTTAAATAATTAAGAAGAACGCGAACTGAGAAAACGCTAATAAAGAATGCAATGTTCACTTTGTAACAATGTGAAATATCCCTGTAAGTTTAAGTTAATGCCACTACATCAAATATGCTTACTGTCTGCACTAAACCTTGATATTCAGGTGAAAGCACCGCAGTCGTCCTCGTTCGTCCGTCGTAACTGTCTGTAGAATAGTGGTTTAAGTGGGAGGGGTTATATATAAAAGTTCTGATAACTCCTAGCCAATAATATTACACACACATAAAATGGTAAGTAAATATTTCAATATTAACAACTTTAAACAAAGATTATTAATGTGTTTTTTTTATTTCATAGTTACTCGTTTGAAATTTATATCATAAAATTACTGGATAGTTTGCATGCAACATATAACTATGACTGAGTAAGTTGTATGAGTATAATGGGATGATAAACCCTTCTAGGAATTTAATCCCCTGGTACCGCACCACAACATTGTATAGGAACTCACCACTACGTTATATAATTTACACTTAAAATACAACCTGCAACGAATCTGAGCTAATATTCCACAGTTTTCAGTCATTTGTGAAATATTCACTTCCCTGTGTTTGTCCTCGGTCTATTGAACTTATTGAACTTCTGACATATAATTGTTCAGGCGCGATTAATTATTAGCTTTGTAACAATCCAATTTTATGCAAAATTTTCAAGGATTGCCTTGTTTCCATCAAGACCTAATAATATTTTTAACAGATTCTTAACTTTTCCTTGTACAACATAGTCAATATTCTGTAATACAACTTATTTTCTGAATAGTATAGTGCATAAATGGTTTTTAATTAATTGGTATATTGTCAATAACGTACTTTATTACTAAGCATCGTCGTTAAAACTACATAGTATATAAAACAAATTAATGTTTATTAGGTATGACTAAAATTACTGAGAACACATTTAATCAAAATTTGATATTTAATATACAGATAGTAGGTTTTATACCATGTTGTTCTTTACTGTACATTGATAGGCAAGAGTCACAAAGGTCAGTATATATATATATATATATATATATATATATATATATATATATATATATATATATATTAAATTGTATAAATGGAAATAGCCTTATTTAATTTCAATAAACATTAAATCGCAAAAAGTACTTGCTCCCTATTCGTTGAATTTAATTCAAAATCACAATAGAATTAATATAAGAAATTATTGTATTAACTTGTGCACCTGCATTTAGTACGAAGCAGTAATGTTGATATAAGTAATAACATGTTTGGTTTAACGTGATCATTAGCACATTGTAACATCCACATCATTGTTATTGTAATTGGTCACTTCAGCAGTTTGACCTCATATTATTACTGGAAATCTGATTACTGAAACAGATAAACACTAATATAAAGTTCAATTTGCATCTATACACAAAGCGCTTTGTTCAAACAGCTACACCCTTTATCTGGGGTAATCATGTCCGTGCTAATATTATATAAAAACACTACGGACATACAGTGATTAAATCAGGTTTATGGGTACGTAAAGAGCAATTCCAGTACTTGTTCAGATTTACAGACATTTGTAATTCCTTAAATTAATTAATGGGAATTACACTGCATGAACAGTGTGCCAATTACTAAACTTTGTATGGCTAATTTTAAACATATTTATACGATTTAAAGTTAAAAAATATCTACATTTTCCGACTGTATTACTTTCAAATTCTACGATACATGCAGAAACGATGTTGGTACAACTCCAAAAGTAAAAGTATATTTGCTTTAGTAATAAAAAATTCTCCTGATATACATATTCTTTTGATAAAAGCCTTTAAGCAAAAATAAATGATAACCTAAATTCATTATTATGAATATTAATTAATAATAGTCTGTAAATAGACCAATATATCCATAAACATAAAACGAGATTGACCATTATCATAATGGAATATATATTTGATATTATTATGTTTTATAGGTATGAATGAATAACGTTTATTACAGCAATTTATATATACATATATACAATCTTTCTTAGATGAAATAGCTATTATTTTATATAAAGATCAGCTTATATATAGAAGAAATGTAAAATAAGTAAGAATAGAAAAATAAATGTAACAATACTGGAAAGCCTACATGGGCAATCTGCCTGTGCGTAGGCCTAGTTGCATCTAGCCGCCAACATCAATTTTGAATAATACGCTGGATATGATTGTAATAGAATAAGGTAAAAAACGATAAAGGGATGTATGTCTATTGCTTCTTGAATTTATTGTAAGTGATTGTTTTTATTCAAGCGGTGGAAAATAAATGAAATAAAAATGGTATGTGTGGCTAAAACTAAATTATCCATTTATGACGGAGTGAGATGAGAGAGAGAGAGAGAGAGAGTGTGTGTGTTCGGTTAGTAATAGTAACAACGTCATGGTCAAAGGTCAGGTCCACTGTACCCGGCAGTGATAATGATCTCCGCCTCTGATACGCCTAATTGCAATAGCCACTCATTGATACGATTTTTAAAAACTGACAAGGATTGTGCGTTAAAGAAATTATAAGCGTGAAAGAATCTAGAAACATTTCTGAATAGTATATTTGATATGTAATACGAATTAGTTGTGGAGAAAGATCTATATAGTTGTAAAGTGGCTATATGATATTACCATGTCATCCTATGATCAAAAATAACTCAAAGATATTTGTAAACTATTGTTTTATCTATGCTTTCACATGTGCATAAATCATTCTAATAATTTCCACAGCTATGAATTGTCAAATTTTTCAAATGGTAGTCACAAATAGGGTGAAGAGATATTGGCAAAACTTTTGTTTTTAAAATATTAAGCGTTAATAAGTTTTGATCAAACCATTTCTTTAACGTCATGAGATCACTCTGAGCTTTCCTTTGCACTTCTAGCCAGTTATTACCGTTTTCAAAAATTAAAGTGTCATCTGCAAATAAAAAAAGTGTACCATTTAAATTTATTTTCGAAATGTTATTGATATAAATTAAGAACAAAATTGGTCCGAGAGTACTTCCTTGAACAACTCCATAGTCCACTGACAATGGATCACCAGTCACCCCGCAGACAGAAATATATTGAAATCTATTACTAAGGTAGCTTGAGAACTACGCAAGGGTGTTTTCCACGAACTCCAATAGCTTCTAATTTGTTAATTAATTCGTCTCTCTTTACCGAGTCAAACGATTTCTTGAGATCTAGAAAAAGAAGCATTGAGTGATTACCTCTTGAAATAGAAGCATTTATTTCTTAATTTAAGTCAAATAAGACACCGTTTACATTTTTATCGCTTCTGAACCCATACTGACACCCACCCAAGATACTGTTTTGATTAAGATAGGATACTAATTGTTCTTTAATTATTCGCTCTAATATCTTGGAAAATACGCTGAGTAAGGAGATCGGTCTAAAGTTGCTTTTATTGGTAAATTCATCTGATTTATATAAAGGGAACACTTTAGCCATTTTAAAGGTATTAGGAAAGACACCCAATAAAATACTTAGATTAATTAAATGGCACAAGGGTTTTAGTAAAGAACTGAATATTTGCCTTGAGCACATCAGCAGAGACACCATAAAAACCGGGTGGAGAGCCCCCCCCCCCCCCGCAGTGCTTTCACGTGACGTACAACGTCCACCTCAGTCACAGTATTCAGGGTATTTTACAGTCCTAAAACTTTTAGTTCTCCGCCATACTGATTAGTACTATTAAACATAATACCATGTTTTACATACTACACAACAGGAAGTATAGTTTTCTAAACTGTTTTACTCTGAACAGCTGATTTAAAGTCAATGAGCTGATTAATGTGAACATCTGTTTTTAAGCTATTAAAAGTTGTTTAATTCTGAGTTGGTAAATTGGTATTATCATTATTTGCCATTCCTGTTGCTAATGAAAAGAACCTAAATCATAAATACTTTTTAATTACAATACTTTATACTAAAATAATTGGAATGGAGTCAAAACAACTTTTACATTACAGAAGAAATAGGTTAAGTTAGTTATGGGTAAAATGCAAACCATGCTAGAAACATAAATAAATTTTAATAGCTTAAATAAAACAGCTGTTCACATTAATCAGCTCATTGACTTTAAATCAGCTGTTCAGAGTAAAACAGTTTAGAAAACTATACTTCCTGTTGTGTAATGTGTAAAACATGGTATTATGTTTGGTAGTATTAATAAGTTTTTTTTATTCGATTTTAATGAAACAACCACTCTTAGTTTTAGAATAATATTTAAAACATTTTAATATTCTTGTAAAAGTTTCATACAGGGTATCGATTTTGCGAATTTAACATAAACATTTATGATTGGCGGCCATTTTGAAATGGGTAAAGATAATCTGTTCATATTTCTTTCTCAAATGGGCATAAACAAGGCCAACAGAACTGCAAAGTTTCATAACTTTATCTTTACTGGTATAAAAGATATAAATTTTTTGGTAAAAATCACATAGACAGATAGACGGAAAACTAAATTTTTAGGACATACCTCCATGTAAAGTTTTTTGCTCATTTTCACGTCTAGAACAAAATACCACAATATTGGAACACCTTTAGGAAACACCCTGTATAATATATTAAAAAACTAAAAAAATAAATTTTTCTTTAGTTTATATAAATAAAAGATACCCATACCCTATAACAATTGCTTATTTTCATCGTCAGAAAAACTACATAAAGAGGCCGCAAAAAGCTGCTTTCAGGGTTTAGATAAACTTAAAGTGTGACAAAATAAAAATTATTAACTTACGAGGTTTCTTTTACTTTATAACTATTGTTCTAGACTGTCATTTTGACCTCCACCAAATTAGTTAAGATGATGTCTTTTTAAGGAAGACATTTTCCAATCGATTTAATTAAAACCAATTTTTTTGTAAGAAGCATTGTAGCGTTTTTTAAAGCTACATTGGTTTATTGTTTTTATTAAAACTTAAATTAAATGAAATTATTGGGAAAGAAATATTGGGATTTAATTTTAACTAGATTATGAGAAGTTAGGATAAAACGAATATGTAATTCTTTGGCAAGTTAGTGCTGGTAATTTTAATTATTAGGAAGGGCGGTTCACTGCCTTGAATTGATCAGAATATGTCTTGTGTACTGCAGTTACGTCATATCTGAGAGGTCTATTATTTCTCGAGTTGGATACGGCTGAGCCAATGAGAGAACACCGCGGATGTCCATCAGAGAGAGTTGGAAAGGGAACTATAAAAACTGCCAGCTCATAATTTTCGGCCTTCTTTTGGTAATTATCGTGAATTTAGTTGATGACAGTGTGCGCCGGTTTCCAAATTTTTTCTGTGAGGGATTTTGAGGTAAGCACCAAATTTATTGTACGTTATATTGAAATAGTATTCAAGATCTGATATTAAATTAATTCTGTGGTATTTTTATAGGAAAAAATAATTTCATAGTGTAAGACATATGTAATTATTAGTAAAATAAAATTCATAGAATCGATGTACAGATAGTTGCAGGCAAGGAAGTCTTGTATTACAATTCGAGACAAACATCCTCCGGGTGTAAGTGGATACACACATCCGCCCAGACACCGATGGTGAACAAACAGGAAATGCTTGCTTAAGCAGCGGAAATGCTTATATATAAAAAAACCGCGCGACGATGTAAGGGGCAGCCATGCTGATATGAAAAATTTGGTACTCACCAATTATGATGGAGAAATTTGGCAGAGGCGTGCTCATGAGCTGGCGGGAGAATAACATCAAAACTGAAGAACAAGGAGGAGAGGAGAAAGTCGAGGACGGGAATTCGAAAAGCGACGTTCGGGAGTGCTAGTGCTTGTGTTCGTGTGCGGAAAATTATCTCTAGGCGTAATAAGTGTGAAGTGGAATAAAATGTAAGTAATTTTAGGAACTTAGTATATATAAGGGTTCATTAATCATTTTCAATTTCATATCTATTTAAATGTTCACAATGTTTCGCTATTTTAAAAGAAAGTTTCTCACGTTAGTACAAGAACTCATAATTACTGCAACACTACAAAATTACTAGTAAATGTTATAATAAATTAAATTAAAAATAAATTGTAACGGATAATTTAATATTAAATATGTTTTCAAAGTATTAAGGTATTAGAATTTGTTCTTAATATGTCGGTTGACGCAATCAATTGTTAATTAAAATTTTTAAAACAATTTAATGAGATGTTGTCAAAAATAACATATGTGTTTGGTTCATTTGAGGGTATTGTACCGCCAATCTAACCTATTATTAAATCCTCTCACAGCAACCCCTCCTCATAATATATCACAACCTTAATCTTAAACTAATTATTTATATAAACCTGTTATATTTCAAAACTTTCAACGGACGAGAAACTAGAAACTTATTGGCTATACCCCAAAAACAAACACAAGAAATATTAAAAATATTCCATGACAACCCCTACACGGGTGGATACTTATCACATTAAAAAAACAGCTTCAAAAATAAAATTACGATATCACTGGCCGAATATATACCGTGATATCCTCCAATATACAAAAGCTGGAGAAGAATGTCAACTACGTAGGCCAAAAACGAACAAACATTACGGCCTACTGCAACCTATTGCACTCTCCATAAAACCCTTTGACAGAATAACAATACACTTTGTAGGTAATATTACTTAAAGTAATATTTACAAATATATCCTAGTTGCAAACCGATGCCTGCACTATAATGGCATTTGCAACACCTTGTAGAAATGCAGATGCGAACACGGTAGAGCGAAAATTATTAAATCTATTCTGCACATTTGGATTTCCTAGAATTATTAATCATGACAGAGGAACACACTTTATGAATTCTGTAATTTCACAGTTACTAAATGCACTCGGGATTGAACAAAGGCCAGGCGCTGCTTATATGTCACAAGTACAAAGTGCGGTTGAAAAATACAACCACACGCTAATCAAGGCAATATCTCATTACGTTGTGGAAAACCCCCAAACTTGGTCAAAACATGTACAAATAGTTAAATTTGCCTACAACGCGTCTGTAAACATTTCAACAGGCTACACACCGCACTATCTCATGTTTGGTTACGAAGCTAACTTACCATCTGATTGTGTATATTTATTGGTTAATCCCGAAAAAATGGTATTAGAAAATATAGAAATTTTAGATAAAATACTTAAAGGTTGCCGAAAATCATGAAAAAAGCCCAGGAAGCGCAAAATAAATACTTTGACCGTGACAAAACTCATTTGGATTTAAACCCCGGCGATGAAGTCTTGGTCCATTTTCCGAAAGAACACACAAAAAAATATAGTAAATTTCAAACACCATTTAGAGGTCCTTTCGTTGTCAAGAAAAAAAAATTAACGAAGTGACATATGCAGTAGAAATTTACCACAGGGGAAGGTTAACAGAACAACCAATACATGTTGCTAGAATGAAATTATTCTATAAGAGAATATAAAACAAATATGAAGGGACTTGAGCAATAATAAAACATTCAAGAATAAAATATACAATATTTCTCGTGAACATCACTGTGCACTCACTGCCTTGTAGTAAAATTTGAAGAGAGTGAAAAGTATCTTCGCAATACTTTTATAATATATGAGGGTAAAATGCTACTACATAGTCACGCAAGAATCGCTTTAAAGAATAGGTACTATAATATACAATAGAAACTACAGAGCAATCTGCATAACTGATTCTTGATGAACAATATAGCACATTAGTATCAAACACGTTACATTTGGTTCAAACTTGCAAGAAAAGTGAATTATAATTCATCTTTGTTAATAACTTTGATTGAATTTTGGAAATTTTGTAATTTATTAATATTTATTTCGAACTGTTTTATTGGAAGTTAATAATTGAAAATTGATTGAACTTTAATAATTGTTTGAGAGAGTTGTATCTTAATTGGAAAGACTTGAATGTTAAGGTACAACTAGTGGAAAAAGAAATTAGATTATTTTATTTTTGAATTTTGAGTGAACTTTGTTATTTTAGTTATTTCAAAGAGGTATTTGATTTTTATTTGCAATCTTTATTATTTTATTTAAGGATAGAGCTCTGATATTTTTTAGTTTAATATATTAGACTAAAACTTTTATTTCTTGCCAAAGGACCTTTTTACTATTACTAAACGGTTTGTCAATTCTTTGAAGACAATAATATAGTGATGAAAATTCTGAAACATTGAACTTTTTAACTTGCCATTTTAATATAATTCAGTTATTTTTATTTAGAACTGTGATTTTTATTTCAGACAAACCAGATAAAATGTAATATAAAAATTTAGTTAATACAGTTTACTGAATATTCACTCGGAGCTTACTAATCAACAAATATTTTATATCATCTTGGCTATCTATAATTTAAATCGTTATAGGCATTCAGTTAAAAACTTCCATAACTAATGCTTAAGTCCATACAATAACATCATACATGTTATTAGCCGACTATTTATTTGCTGTAAACGTATACAATTAAAAGCCTATTTAAACATAATCCATAATTGAAGCTCTACTCGTTAATATGGTGTATAAAACGCATGAAAATTATGCAATTTGATTATTCTAATGTTACAAACAATTTACATAGAGAAAGAAATAGACTCTGTATACATCGTAAAAATTGGTACCTCATTGCCTCAACCCATGTGTTACTACTACTGACCTATTAAAATAGTCAAGTAATTATTACTTTATTTAGCAGGAGAAATTAAAGCTAAGGAGTCTTCTAGAGCATTAACATGAAAAGCAATGTATTAAAGGTGACGTCCCGAACCACAAGTAGAGCAGGGGTGGCAAGTTAAAGGCTCACTCAGCAAATACGCACTCTACGGAGCAGTCACGACTGACGTTGCATCATTCTGTTATCTTTCGGTAACGGCTATGCCTGCCACATTACGCTATTATGAGTTACCTATTGGAATTGATACACCATTAATCTATTACCTAGGTAGTTTGCTTATAACCTAATATAAAACACAGCATATATGTGTTCTGCACTATGTATAGTCTTTATTTTACATTGTTTGTAATTAAATGTGTTTTGTACTGGTTTAAAGTTTAAGGCTTGTCTAGAGAAAAGTTATTGACATTATAAGTATTATTATTTGGTAATAAAGTAGAGTAGACGTCAGACCTAGAGTTAACTGCTGACAGCGGATAACAGTCGAGTGTCCGTACCATTCTTAATTTATAATACTAAGAGTACAGTTAATGTAACATGTGTGTGAAATGTATAAACTTATAACACCTAATAGTTGTTTCCATATATATTTACGGATACAGATGGACAATCGTTCTCCATGGGTTCTTTGTTAAACGAAAAACTGGATAAAAATTAAGTTTGTATCTATTGAGTAATATCTTCTTTCTGAAGAAAGTAATAATTCAATTGTTGTCATCTTATTTACGCGAAGTTCCCTGTCATCACCTCCATGGATAACTATTAAAACTAAACCTTACTAATTTATATTCGTTTGTAAAATGTGTATTACATTCTAAGTTATTGTTTCATATTTTAATAATTTCAAATATGCGAATTGTTTTACACTTAATACGTTTTCTTCTTCGAAGTGAAATTTTATTGAATCAGTGTGAAAGAATAATTAGAAGCTTTATGCAATAGTGTTATTATATTGGATATACTAAGGTTAGAATGAGATTCATGTATTGAACGTAAAAGCCTACGTGTACTTGTGTTTGGTGTTAATTTTATTCTATCAATCAGTGGGATTCTTTATTGATTTTCATTCAAACTTGAGTGAAAATAAGCAAACAATTGAATATATAGGTTCCATCGGTACCAGTTACATGATATATACGCTAAATGTTTATAGTAATGTATTGGTTTATTTATCGTAACTTGACAATATAGCTATTAAATATGGACTAAGGTTTTAATATTAGTCGTTTATAAAAAACTCTATCGTATTTTGTCAAATTAAAATTTACTGTACAAAAGGATAACGTAGTCGGAGGAACGTCACAAAGGCCGGTTTATAATAGCAACGTTTGATGAATAATTTATTGCTGCCACAAACGATGATGGATAGCCAATCAGCCAACCAATAACTCTATCAATACAAACAACCTCTCCAAGGCAGTATATATTAGTTTGAGTGTTTTAAAGATTTTAATTACTTTCATTGATTTATTAATTAAATTTACTTTAACCCTTAATAAGCCAGAATTTTAAGTACAACAACCATGTGTAAGTTAGGTTTCTATAAACAGTTAAATAAAAAACACGATCTGAGAAGACGCTAATAAAGGTTTGTGGATTTACTTCCTAATGGATACGTGTATATATACTGGTAGTAATCACAATATACTATAATATTTAAGGTGAAAACATTTGTTTTGTCTTCACTAAACAAATTCTTATGAAGTTGTAAAACAGAAAAATGTAGTATTCATGGAAACAGACATAATTATTTTGCATATTTTTAAAACGTTTTTATCAAGACCCAAGTGTTTAAATGCGTTATAACTATCCGGTGTCATTAAAGATTTACATATGGATTTGTGACACGCACATACTTTAAAGAAGGATAATATCAATTCAGCTACTGAACTGAAAGTTGAAATTGTTGTCAGCTACTCTACAAAATGTTTGCAATGTATAGGTCAACTCTCTAACCCTTTCATTAAAAATCTACTCCATTACACAGGGGAAACTATTTGTTTTTAGGTACCGTGCGAGACACGGTATTATTTACCAGGATGAATTGAAAAAGGTTAGATTACGTTTTTTGTAAAGTTAATAGTGTCACCCTTGTCACAAAACATAAACTAATAATTTAATTAATTTTTATAGTATGCTCGAAATTTCTGTATTATCCAAGTTGCCACGTTTTAAACCACTATCAAACTATGACTGGTCGATATACACACAAGGTGATAGTACGCCAAATCACATGTCGCATGATACGCTTCTCCTAGGAAGTAGTTAATTCTTTAAGTTTCTAGCTTATTTAATTCTTTATATGAATCATTCGAACATTAATACAGAAAATTCACTTTTCATCTCTCGGTAGACAAACAAGAAAATGTGCAAGTGGTTTGCCTTTAATGAGTAAATGTTCATGGTTAAGAATGAACCACCATTGAACCCGATGTTACTCGCATTAAAATAAAGTTTATGCAAAATGTCATGTGTAAAAGACATTTCGTTATTGAGATAGGTCAGACAGGCAGACATTAAAGACAGCAGACCTCTAGGATAGGCTGTCAAAGGCTGTGTTCAGGTTAACTTTTTCATGAACAACTGTCTTTGTTTTGATCACTGTGCATGAATTAATAGATCTTTAAATTTTTAAATTTAGTCAATTGTTAAACCACTTCTAATAAGAACTGCTGAAAATATTTTTTTACAGCAAGAATGTGAGTCAAACATTTGATTCTATTATGTTGTGTAACTAAATCAATTAAATATAAAAACTTTCAAGAAATGAGACTTTAAAAAAATATGTTTAACCAATAGGAAATCATGTTCTTATAATCATGATTTTAGTAAACTACGTATTTTGTTAATATAGGTTTTTATTGAAGAAATCGGGTTGTGAGAAATTATAAAAAGAAAATTTTATTTTACCTTTACATTTTTTGAAAAAAGAATAGTTTTTAAGGCATGTGGTCCAGTCGGTTGAATCGCCCTTGTTTTCAAGACCCTTTTTCGAGCGTCGAAGTTCGTTAAATTCACTTTAATTGTTACATCTTGCGGTGTTTTTGAATGTTTTAGTTATTTGAAATATACTAGTATGACGTGATACACATTTTTTGTTAAGAACATTAATAAACAAGAGCGCTCAACTTAACGCGAGAAATATTCAGTGAGATTACCCTTGTTCCAAAACTATTTTCTTTAGTTATGCCAAAGCCGTGAACAGAGACATCAAGTGTAGTGCGGACAAAGAGTGGAACAAAGAGGGGACTGCCAGTGGAAAGGGCGAGTGAGGTGTGCATCCACGTGCAGCGCAGCAGGAAGCTGTCTGAAAGTCCGAAGGCGGTGTATTTTTAAGAAGCAACACAGGATACAATATTAATATTACATTTAAGAAATGTGGGGGGGGGGGGTGGGGGGGGGGGGGGGTGGGGGGGGGGGGGGGTGGGGGGGGGGGGGGGTGGGGGGGGGGGGGGGTGGGGGGGGGGGGGGGTGGGGGGGGCAGGTTTTCCAATAATAATATTATACAATTTTATAAATAGAACTTGAGACATTTTCAGATGTTTCTAATCTCAGTGTTAAACACCAAACTAAAACTTACCACATCGAAAACTAGAAACATATCAAGGTGATTGTAATATATTTTATTAAAAATAAACCCAATGTGGCGGCGTAAACCACTCTTATTATGGCGCAAGGTTTTGTAAGTCCTTTTTCCAATTCTGGAATTAAACCTAAGTTCCCAAGAATCTTTAGATAACTAGTTATAATTATTAATATTTAACTTGCAGTAATTTATTGTTTTTTCTTTCTCCCTCACTGTTATATAACATGAATATTAACTGGTTTTCTTTAATACCTATATCGTGACGATATCCTTATTCGTATAAATGATACAGAAACAAAATTTATTCAAATGCTGGCTGTCCCAACTTGAGGACCTTTATACGTTTTGCAATTATTTTCAGAGTAATTATATAGAATCCACCAGTATTAGTAGAAATATTACTGTTTTACTTACTTTAGTTGCCTATACTTTACGTTCTTGCAATCGTGGAAACAAAAAGAGATAACACACTTTATAAATACATAAATACTGTACAAGTGAAAATTTTATTTTATTGTTTACTCGGAATATTTTATTACTTGTAACCTATAATTAAAAGCAAGTCATTCGTCATGAATTTTATTTTAACTGTAAGGATTATATAGCAAGAAGCAATATGCTATATAATAACATAGTATGATAAATTAACTGTGAAATAGAGACTGAAAAGCTCTCTTAGCCTGAGATTGGTTACTCATGTTTCAGATAATGTACGAGCTTCGTCGGGAACTCCCGATATTCTATACCTCAGTGACACTCTCTGTAAGATAGTTATAGCCGATAGACGTAAATTGCTGAATATTTTAGTTAAGAGGAGTAATGTATTACAGTGGCACAATAGTATCTAGATGTGTTGAAAACACAGATATTTCAATATTATAAACTTATAACGTATGAACTACAAGTGAATATGAAGGTCAATTTTATGGTTTGGGCTAAGGAGACCTAAGATGGCAGAACTACAAGGGTCAAGATAATAGTCTAAAAAATATACCACTATAGATAGAAGTTGTAGTTGATTGCATTTTACTAAAACGAGAATCAATATTTTATGAGATAATAATAAATATGATCAACACATCTGTCCTGAACTGTTTTATATTTTAATTTTTGTATCTACGGTTTAATAATAAAAGCAGTGATTGTAAATTAAATGTTTTAATACTTTACACACAAGTTTACTAATAAATAGAAATATTTACAATCTAAAATCATTTAAAAAAATCCAATTTACAAAAATGCAGCGTACACGATAAGGAATTCTTGCTTATTTCTGTGTTAGAGTAAATCTTTCATAAGTTGCTGATTTTACAAAAAATTTTTAAATATATCCTCTAAGAGTTTCTAAAGAATCAAATTTACAAATATTAACCATATCAATATGATAGGACAGAATTCGTTTATAACAATGCAGGAAAACTAATATGTGACTGATTGGTTTTATTTTCATTGTATAGGAAATGTACTAGGTACCCTACTACTTTGAAGGAGAACAACACAGAAATCGAGAGTTACTTTAGAATTTATATTCCTCAGTTAAGCCCATCATAGCTCCATAATCTCACTAAAAGGCTTACTACAGCAGAAGCTGATTAAACGTCGACTTTTGAAGTTTAATAATTCTCCGTCAACATCTGACAGACACGAATTGGATTCCAACTGATATCACATGTAACTAAAGAACTATAAATTATGAAATGTGAGCCAATAGAAATAAGCCAGTAGGACCAGTAAACTAAACAGTTATTACTAACTATCCTGAAATAAAGAACTAAAATAACTTACAGTATAACAGTATTGCACCGCAGTAATGCAGATTGTAATTCAGACCGAAACCTAAAAGTAGGAAATAAATACCTAAAAATTGAGAATAGTATTGAAAATATAACATCAGTTAGGATCCTTTATGAAATCGGTTAACATAATCCATATCTACTATTAATTTATCAGACAAATACAAAAGTTTTACAAATTATTTTACCCTAGCAAAACTTTTCTCAGACATAAATGTAAGAGGAAACTTAAATAAGGCATATCATTTGAAACCAAGAAATCGTTAATTATATCATAGGAAATTATGTCACTAATTAAGTGTTGAAAGTATAGCTTGAGCAGGCTGAAAAATCAGTTATTAGATACAGCCTAAGATAACCTGTCAGTGTCCCGTGTATAGCCCTACCCACAGGACAGTAGCGGAAGCGGAGTGCTACAGACGGAGTTCCCTTCCGAGTCAAGGAGCACTCAGAATACTTTCTTCCTCGGAGATTTCCCGTTGTCACAGAACATAGCAGGAACACTGAGAGTAATCTTTCACGTTTATTTCGAAACCTATAGCATGTAATTAAAGGTAAAACAATGAAATAAAATTAAAAATGTAATATTTTAAATTATATATAACACAAAATAACATAAGATTTTAAAGAATATGCTTTAATATAATAGGATATCAATATATGATTGAAAACAATTAAATATATAAAACTTAAACATAACAAGTGATAGGTAAAATGTATTACATCGCTCATAATAAATAACGGTTGGCAGGCAGATATTTTTTTAATCAATGACACTATGACGGTAAATACAGACCCCAAGTGCACAAAAGACTATACAACTTTATAATATAAAAATTTAAATGAAAAAATAGAAATAAAAGTAAATAAACAGTAAATATAGTGGAAGAGTGGAAAGAGACAATATATAATCTTCATCTGATTTCACAAGATAAGCGTTAATATTAAGTGTTATTTTAACTTAGTTTTATTAACTATACATTCTATTACTAGAAAAAAAATAAAGTCCTTTGTATACTATAATTACAGTTAATATTTGCTTTTTAGGTATATAACTGATGTTTTAACATCCATATAAAAAAGTCAAAATATTATACTAATTCTAATCATTGCCCCTTTGATAAAAGTTCATTCACAAAAAAATGCAAAACAAATATCAGGCTAAGATATATGTTTTGAGGACACGAAAAATTTTAGGAATAATATAGTTTCGTTATACTGATGTTGATATGATGCAGATTGAACGCTGTTTTTTACTATACAAATCAATTTTAAAGGTAGGATTTCTGTAATACAATACACAACCTGATAATAGAATCAAACTAATGGTGCGATGCACAGTTTACCGAGGTGTCAAGTGAAACATCGTTAAACAAGGTGTGGCGGTCATCATTCACAGCTGTGGACACACAACACTTGTATACTAACTGTTATCCAAATGTACATTACAGAATTATATTGTCCATATACTACATTTCTATTTTAAAAACAGTTTTATTAGATAAATAATTGTATGACTTTCTCTAATACTTTACATAAATTTACCTTATACTTTCTAAGAATTTGCTACACAATAAGATTCATGTACAATTTCTCTATAATGTATACATATGAGTACACCTCTCAACGAGTTGCATAACAGCCTTTATTGAAATTTCGTTTAATATTTTCTAATCCAATCAAACTTAGATTTTTAGATGTCCTAAATTCAAATAGAAAGTCGTCCAAAAATCGATTTGAAAGAAGGAGAAATTAACGTGCCGCCCTATTCTACCTCACCCATGTCTAAACTACTACTTATAAATGAAGATTTAATGAAAAATTTTGAGTTTCTTTTTATTTTATGTTATGTTTTGTAATGATGTTCATATAATAAGCACACTTCAGTGTGATTTAGGAGGGGCCCTGCAACGCATGTGAGGTTAAAATTAAATCTGCTCACTAGCCTTAAATATTAAAGTTATTTTCTATTATTTTGTTATGTTTCCCAAGTAATACACACTTTAATGAAAAAAAATATGTTTAAATTACTTATGATTTTAAGCGGTTTTGTTTTAAAAATTAATTATTATTCTGATTTCTTGTAGTATTTCCGGTAAACTAAAAGAACCAATGCAATTATATTTGCTGAAACAACACACTAAATCACATGGAGACACAAACACTATCATCGAAACTCAATGTTTCTCTTATATAAATGAAGTGTTTAAAACATTATAGACCCAATTATGTTAGTTATTTTTTAAAAGATCATTGGGACGGACAGAGAGACGTACAGACAGAAATAAAAATTTTTCAGACTCAGGCTTTGCTAAAACAGAGCGAAATTGCTACATCTGTAAATAGTGATCAGAGGTATTTAAAGTTATACTGTATATGGAGGTAATTGGAGTGTTTATATTTAGTTTATATTTAATTCTTAGACTAATTGATTGTATAGTTATAATGTACCTGTTTATAGATAAAGAATAGATCGCAAAACTGTTACTCTTTACACGAACCAAATCTCTCAAAACTCAACTTATAACAATGAAATTAAAAAATAACCACATCTTTCGTAACCATAATAAATTTCATTAGGTTAATATATAGTTCAATCATACATTATATTAAAATCAAAAATTGAAGCAAATAATGTGTTTGGTAAAAAATCTTAAAATTGCACAATTAATATAACACATATTTGTTAATTGACCATTTTCTATAATGCACATTTGAACAAGAACTATGTTTAAAATAAGCAGAAGTATACTTTAGCCTTCCTCATAACCAATTTATTCATTAAGATGAGATAAGATGAATTATTTTGTAAACCTTTCCTTCTAAGAAGAAAATCTTTGTTAATTGCTTATAAGATCCATCGTTCAGGATAGGTAACGTGTTTTTACGAAATTATTGTGTAGTTTTCGCGTATTCTATTGCTGTCCATAACACATATAAATTAAACCTAACTATTATAAAAAAAACGAAGAAATACTTTAAACCATTAAAAACCTTTTCAATGAATTATATACTCTATTTTTCCATATACTGGTATGTTAAAATGATAACATAAGTAGGAAACTTTGAACATCAACAGGTTTTTATACAGTTGACAGCACGTACAATATAGTAAATATAATAAATTTTTCTAGTTATGAAAGTAAATTTTATTTTATATATTTTAATACTTTTTATATTAATAACAATATTATTTCTAAAATATTTGTTTACTAAATCAATAAATATTAATTTACCACAGTTTTAATGTTAAAATAAACTTAGACTTATATATACCTCTTTCAGTTTTTTCAATTCAATTCTTTTCATGATTATGCAACGGATAATATAGAAATGAAAGTTTACACAGATCTTACCCAAAAGGACACTTTCACATTAAACTATCGAATGAACATGTATAATGCTAATTAGTAAAACAGTGACAGTTGAAGTTTTTTTTAACTTTTATATAACCTTAAAAATATTGTATTTGAAAGTATAAGTAACAAAAACTTGTAAAACAGCCAGTGGTTGATAGAATTCTGGCATTTTTGTTGAAATTATATATTTTCGTAACCCTGTTATTCGTTACAAATTATTATTTTGATTTATTCCGATGTTCTTGTATCCTATGTTCTAATGATTAAATCGGCACGCACAGTATTGTTTTCTCTCAATAAAGTTTGTAGCCGTTAATCTGCCAACCAGAAAGAATCCCTGGCGCGTTTCCTCAGTAGTCAGTAAAAATTATTATTTTTCATATTATAATATATGTATAATATTGTATACAGTAAAGCTGTAAATAGTAAAGTAATTGAAGTGTGAAGAATTTATATAAATCCCTCTGAAGAGAATCACGTTATCGTGATTATAGTTGTCTTCGTAAATATATAATAACGTTGCCATTATATTTTAGGTGAGTTTTTAGTTGGATTCAACGTACGAATTCAAATTATTTTCCTTATTTCTTCGAGTACAAGCTCAATTTTCTTATTTTTTCCTTAAACTTTGTTTTTATTGAGCACTAACAAAACTTTTAGCTATGTTGTGTAAAGTCATTGTTAATCCAGGTCTACTGATGTTTAAACCAACGTCATCATGAAAGTAAGATAATTGCAGTGTTTAATTAAAGAATAAATTTTGAACCAAATATTGTGAAGGAACATTTGAAAACACCAGGTCCATCCCAGATAACATTTTTGTTTATTCTTATTATATTTTGGCAGCAAGGGTGCAAATTTAATTCCCTATTAAATATCTGGATGTTGTGCGTATAGGTTTCTTGCCGATATTTTGGCAGCAAGGGTGCAAATTTAATTCCCTATTAAATATCTGGATGTTGTGCGTATAGGTTTTCTTTGCCGCAACTATGCTTGCATGTAAATTTCGATGATCCAAGTTTTTTTTACTTTAACTCCTATAGATATTTTACCCCTCGTGTGTTTTGTCCATTCAATACACCATTGAAAATTTAAATACTTGTTATTTACTATTATTCATATTTTGTATTTAAAGAGTTTAATCTAATCCATTAATACAAAATGGAACTGCGAGACCACTAAAAGGATCAAATATGTTCAGAAGATAAAGAGAAAACTACAAACTTGAACAATATATCGCTAAGTGAAGTGAACTGTCTGATGTATATTAGTCTGCCTGGGGCTGAGTATTCACATTTATGAATCCTATACTTATGGAACAAATATGATACTTTAAAATGTTTCGAGAAGTAAAAAGAAAGAGACAGAAACTCTTTCAGATACCAAAGTCTATTTTCGAGAGAAATGATAATAAATCTGAGGAAACTTGTCAGCAAGATTTATTCCTCACCTGCAGGTGTTTGCCAATTTAATATTTTTGTCTGGAACTAAAGTAAAGTTTGCAAAAGTTTTAAACATAAAACCGAGGTTTTCAGCTACTGAAAACGGTTAGTTTCCAGTATCAACAAACTGAACACAGAACTCATCTTAAAGTTGACGACTTGCATGGACTCTAAATGTGGCCTTACTGTAATAATTACACTAACTATTTGTTTTTCTTCCTGTATTTGGTATAATATTTATAGCTTTATCTATGATTGTGATTTACTAAACGATCAGGTGATTTGTAAGTGAGATAAAAGAAAATAAATAAATGAATATGTTTTTACATATTTTTGCCCTATTAAGTATTCAGTTTGGGCGTTCCCAGTGACATCCATCGCCTGTCTGTTAGATTTATCCTTGTTCTACTCAGTTTTACTATTATTTATGTAACAAGTTTTAGAATAAAAATATTACAGATTAATGGATATACACAATACATGTCTGGGTTAAATATCTAAAATATTATATTTTTCCTAATAATATATGATAAGGTAGTCTAATTTTGATTTGAATTGATTTTGTATTACGCTCAAATAAATTTTACAAGAAACTTATATAAATGTTTACAAAATAATTTTAAATGTAATTCTTTCACTTTTTTTCAAAACTTGTAATTATATGTATACTCCCAAAGCCAGAGTCAATATTTTAGTAGATGTCTAAGAATCGTTGAATATGTTACACTGTATGAAGATATTCCAGGTTTTGTAAAATTCACACATTCAAATAGATTTCATACAAATTATGAACTGAAATGTATAGGATTTACCAAAACTGAAATTTTTTAATGGATTTTATAAACTTAAAACTAAATATTTGTGAAGTCAGTTAAATCAAAGTGTAATTTATATTCTTACAACTATTGTAGTCTTGCAGCTTCTCGTCTATAGCCCTTAAAATTCAAATACACAGTTTTGAAAATCATTGGAACTGTTTGTTAGCTGATAAAATTCTCAAATATTCCTTATCAAAATACTTTCACTAACAATAATAATGGTGTTTTTAATACTTTATAAATTAACAGCAGTCTAAGAAAACAATAGAAGTGCACTACAACACACATAAATTATTGTACGTGTAACTCAGTATGAATAATACCATACTGTTTAAAATCCATGCACTGTATTGCTGTGTACGAGACCTATAAATAAGGATTAAGTGTTGGTATTTTTCTTTTAGTAGGTGTTAATATTTTATGCACTAATACAATATGATGACAATAAAATGAAAAAGAAAAACACTTAATTTTTGTCGCGATTAAGACGCTGGGATATCAAATCTTAGTCAACATTTTAGCGCGTTTAGAACAAAGTTTATTAAAAGCAGTTCCACAATAACTGATTTCCTGGATAGGCATAAATTTTAAAACATACTTGTTTTGATATTTAATGTAGCAGAAAACTATTTATCTAAAAGACTAATAGTCGGCGTTAATAGAATATAATGTCTCAAACCCACATTTTTATAGACTTAATTCACTTTAATTGACAGCTTTTGAAGTAAGATTATTATTGAACATTTGAAACCACCACCATTATTTATACGATGAATGTTTAAGAATAACTCTTAAGAAAACTAGTATTTTAAAAATGTTTTTCGCCAAACAACCGTATAATAATCTTCAATTATACAGGTGTCAGCAACCATTCGAACAAACTTTGCCACATTGTTCAGCATACAGGGCCAAAACTAATAAATAATGCAATATAACACAGGCGATCGCTATTTCACTTCGTTTAGCGTCTGTCTGTCTGTATTGTGTTATTTTGGGGAAAAAAGTTATTACTCAAAACCCACTTAAGATACAGAATACAAACTTAACAGTTATGTTTAACCTAGTGTTGTTTCTTTTCTGTGAAAAAAAAAAAAAACAAATATCTCATTGCATTTCAAAATGAACGGCCGTTCAAAATTTTCAAAATTGTATTAGCTATTGAAACGGCTACTTTGACACAATTCACAAGGATAAATTTTTTTAGCATTTGTTATTACCAATTCAACACTTTTTGTTCCAACAAAAAGATTAAATAACAAATTAGAACTGAGTTACAGGCACCAAACGTAAAGACAATGGTTAAATCCCATGCATTGCAAGTACTTATAACAATGTAGGTGGATTTTTTTACGAATAAAATTTTTTAAGGTTCTTTATTAAAATACTGAACAAATTATTTATAACCTAAAAAATATTACTATCATTATTTGTTCCATTTACAGTACTTAATGTGTTACAACATACACACACACAAAATAAAAAAGAAACAAACTATTCACAATCTCCTCTAAAAAACAATAGCATAATATTACATAAAACAGCTGACCGCAACAATCAGGAACCAAATCAGGTGTTTTAAAATGATAAAACACTAAAATAAACAAACTATCAAGACATTGTTGAGCAAGTCTATGTTTTTGAACGTGATTGTCACTGTTTGAGATGTTCTGTTCTATCTTTGTAATTCCTGGTTATGTTTTTCCTGTTCATTTAAATTTCTTTTATTACTTGTTTTCTTGTACGATATGAAACCGTTTTACTTCTTTGAAGGATGTGCTGGTAGTTTCACTTTTGTGTACGGACTTGCTGAGGCAATGCAAGATTAGCTACGTCCCTAGATTCTACTGAGAGAGCTTTCCAGATAGGCTGCAACCCCAGTTTCATCATAGCGCCTTCAGTGACGTTCAATATTCCGTCTTAAGGAAACTGGACATTTGAAAAATAATGTTGTAGAAACGGGTAAAATCCGTACGGACTGTTGATTTTGAAGAAGAGGTTTCATTAATTTTAGAAGAAAACCCCTCCACCAAGCGTTCGCGCTAGTGCCTCATAATTTGGATGTATGCAAAAGTTCTGTGTGGAAAGTGTTAAATGAAGAACGCTTGTGCCCTTAACCAGGACATCAGAAAGTACAAGCCTTTGAACCTGCAGATTTTCCTCTCAGGGTAGACATGCTCTCGTTGGTTCCTTCACAAATTAGTTGATAAACCAACCCAATTTTATTTAAGGTATGTTCTATTTACTGACGAAGCGTCATTTACTCGAGATGGCATATGTAATAGCCGAAACAGCCATTTATGGGCTGAAGAGAACCCTCATGAAATTTTGCAACGTAAGTTTCAGCACAAATTTGCTGTAAATATCTGGGCTGGAATAGTAGACGGATATTATGATTGGGCAACACATTTATACCAAACAGACTGAACGGACCCTACGTATGTAGATTTTTTTCTTTTTTGAGGGAAACTTACCTGAGGCTTATTTGTTTAAATAGTCGACAGGTGTATATTTAATTTGTTTTTTTTATTATTTAAATTACAAGGTTAATGTTCACAGACCTGAATATGGTTTATACCGAAACACGTGTCTGAAATAAAAGAATTATTAAAAGGGTTTTAGTTTACGATTTATTATTCTAATATATATAGTATATATAATATAAAAATATTATAATATAAAATATATATATATATATATATATATATAATCAAGACCTGCTCATAAAATCTATTTTCCCACACATCTCTCACTACTCCAAACAACGTTAGAATAATTATTTTTTTCCGTACAGTTTCTTTCTTTTGCTTTTTACGGGGAATCTATTCAACCGATATACTGAGCATTTACATGGACACTCCAAAGGTCCAAGTATGAATTATAGCTGTATTCTTATTGCAAAAACATAATTCAGGCTACGCCCAACTAATCTATAGATTGGCCTTACGTGATCCAAATCCACGAAATATTTATTAAACCAGCGTGTTAATTGGTTTAGATTTAATGTGTGACATCATATCGCTTTGCATTACATTAAATTCCTAAAAACCTTGATTAAATTATTTTAACGCTATATTACTAATAAAAACACAAAAAAGATTTTATATTGTCACTGCTTTAATACAATTTCATTGAATGGTCTTTATGTTGAGTTATCGTTACAATTTACAATCATATGTATGATCCTGTCCCGCTATTATCAAAAACTCGTACGTATTGAAACGCGACAATGGATTTGATTGCTGCTTACATACAACTAGATATCACTTTTATAGAAAAGATCAATCCTTAAAATAAATGTTTTAATGTACTTGTAACCTCCAACAATTATCTATTTCGATTATTCTGTTATCTATAAAATACATATATCATAATTAAAAAAATATTTCAAGGTACAATATTAAAAATATAATTTTTCGTTTAGATGTTTTTCCTTGTTCTCTATATGCAAGTAAATTGGGACAGCACAGTAAATAATATGAAATATATTATTTAACCTGAAGACAAAACCTAACGTCCTATGACATTAAACAAAATTTACATTAGTTTTTTATTACTCATTTACAGAAGGCCTATTTTAAGTTCTTATCAAAACGATTGTAATTAGGTTGTTCCAAACAGATATCGAAGCTTATCAAATATTTAGACATCCTGTTCATGTTCTTTTTTCTATATGATGGTACACAATATTATATAAAAAACACATATAGTCTTCATAATTATTTACAAAACTAAAAAAAAACTGTAAAGTTAGTTTTAATTAATGCATTACTGGCTCTTTTTAAAAATTGTAAAATGTTGTATTTTACCTGTTCTTTCGGCAAATTATTGGCTGCAACATTTTTCATTTTGTTAAAATTGCTTAAATATCTGGCAAGTGAAACATTTTTATTACAATAGATAACCAATAGTTTTATGAAAAATTTAGGTCGATAATCGGTAGATAATAACACACATTATGTAATATAAAGAATGTATCCTTAATCGTAACAGCAACGACATTTACTATTTATTTTTAAAACTGGATACCAATAGTATTTTAGCTTTCGTCCTACTTCCTAGGTGTTGGAAAAACTCTATATCAATACTAACAGAAAACAAAATAGAACAATGGTGGTTTTTTGCAGTATTGTTGTATTAAATGACCGGGATCGTCTTGTTTTGATTGTACGTAGTATCTATGTATTAATCTATTAAATAAACCAAAATCAGTAGTCAAAATAATGTATTAAAGTAGAAAAACTCACATACTAGATTATGTGAGTTTTTCTACTAACATATGCTAAAATACTAGTAAACAATATGCAAACGGAAAAATCAATCCATATTCTATATACTAATAATAACAACATCTCATCAGAATCATACAACCTGCAATTCGGTCAGAGTCGGAATTGGTTTTATCAAATGTGGTTCCAATAATTATACTGGTTTACAAACAATCTCTCTGGGTAAACGGTGTAAAACATTACTGCTGGAATCACCTAAGTATCAAATAAGACGTAAAATATTTTGTAACAACTTATGAACCATATTACTTATAGTGTTTGTACTGTAAAAGTCCTCTGCATACATCTGTTATGAAATTCTCAGTAAATAGACCATACAATTACCCTACATATTAGTAAATGCCACAACTTCCTCTGACAAACTGTCTTGTTTACTGCGGTTTAGACTGCTCTGAGATATGACATTTAAAATGGCATTGCTAATGTTATCTTCAACCATATAGTGATAATTAGATATTAACGATGCCAGATAATTATTTCTCTCCATCAAATTAATAATATTTTGAAATGTTATAATCACGTAACCGATCATTATTTACATCGATTTTGGTGAGTTTTGTCTTTAAACCAATAGCTTCGTTTTTTTTATTATTAATTAAAATATGATTTGTAAAAAATATCAAAATTACTTATACGATTAGTATTCCATTAAGCAAGATTTACACATTAGGTATATACAAATCTATATATTGGTTTTCATAGTTAAAAGCTAAATATAAGTCCTAGAAAAGCACTTGATATATTTTGTAATAGATTTTTAGATTTTTTTAGGGATATAAAATGGTGATAATATATTTTGTACAACTTAAATATTAAATCAAACAAACAAAATGTATTAAAAAAAACAAATTCTCTCTTTCCCCCTAAAATTAACCCAATTAAAGAAATAAAATTTATTCTGTAGGTGTATTGGTATCTCAGCGTTGGAATCTTTTAATGGGACCAAACTTTAAGAAGTTTTCATTGGGTGAAGATGGTATTGGACCGAAATAATTATGTATATCTCGTACAAAACGGTATCTTCAGTTCAATCTTGGCCCAATTGTAATTAGGGGCAGTTAAAATGGGTATTAATGAGTTTATAAATAAAAGTACAAATCAATACCTGTTGTTTCGATCTTAAAACCAGGAGGAGAAAGGTTAAGCTACACCCCAGATCATCCGCTGGCCCACCACCCAATAGAGCCATTCCAAGAGAATCTTCAAATAAGCCTCATAAATCTTCTTTTGGCAGTCTCTAGTCTTACACATAATAGAAAATACGAAAGGTAATAACAAAGGCTTCCATGCGAAATGAGACACATTCAACGGTGTGGGGTGCAAAAAGGATTTTATAAAGATATGTTGTACTGTAGTGTATGGCAGAAAGTCTACCACACTTTAGCATCTCGAAGGATAGTGAGGGCCGAGTAGTCTGTTATTGCTCCCGCTACATAACAGAGCGGTCGATGACATGTTTTCAGGATTTTAAAAGACGAGGTTAATGTACACTCAAAAGGTTCTTTTTTTTAATTCTTTCCACTAAGCGCTTTAGTTGGGGTCTCAGGAATGTGAAAATATTCTTTCAAATAAGAGGTCCTCCCTCTAAATGAAGAATGTAACTACGTAATTCGTTACCTATTAAGTTGCATCTTTTAGGCATCACACCAATTGCTTTGGACAATGCGGTTAAATTTTTAGAGAGGGAATGTCCTCTATATTATTAATGGTTCCAAATATTTTTACGTCATCAGCGAAAAGTAGGAAATTTCATTTAATAGCTTCTGCTATATCATTATAAATATGTTGATAAGGTAAGGGCCTTAATACCGAGCTCTATGGAACACAGCAAATTATTTCGAAGTAATCAGAGAATCCATTACAGAAACGGACTATAAATGACTGCCTGTTTAGTACCTATTGAGCCAAGGTAGAAGGGCATTCATACATTCCATATAAGAGAATAAGCTTTTGACACCAAAAAGAGGAAAGTGGCAGACTTTTATCAAAGGCCTTGGTAGCAGTATAAGTAAATTGGCATCTAGCGCTCCTGCAGAAACTTTTCCCAAATGCAGTAAGATAAATAATTCCACATACAAGATCGAGATGTGTGGCCAGTTGATCATCCAATTTAATGAATCCACTGTTTTTGTGGAATGAGTCAGAGTGAACTAGAAAGCTTCAAACTGTCTAGTGACAATGGATTAAAATATCTTCGAAAATATCAACTAGATGTGTCTGACGCAGATAGCCTTTGCTTATCGAGAAGGCCTCACAAAAAATTAAAAAGTTATTATATATTGGGTTAGTTCATGTTTTTAAAATGTAAATAAGTTTAAGCTCTAGTCAATATAATTTCCCAGTCTTCAACAGCGGCTAGATGGTTATTGGCTGGGTATATTCTAATCGATGGCTATGTTATCTAAATCTATAAACTATGTCTATAAAATATCAGCCGATGGGCCTGGCTGGGATGGATGTTTTGTTCGGGGAGTGCCCGATGCCGCCGAAAAGTCTAAGGCGTTAGGACTTTGACGTCTGAGATTAGAGAGATATAGACGCAGGTTCGAGGTTTGTCTGTGACCCTTGCAACTTTAATTATCCAGTACCATGAGACTGTATCGACTCTCCCCCTTATTCTGTTTGATAAGGTCCTTGCACAGGCCAGTGGCCCATGGACGACAGGCAGTACTAAAATTTAAAAGTGGTTTGGCCTTTCCTTATTAAGGAGAATAGAGTCTTATACTTTTATAAATATATTAACTTATGCTACATATGACAGAAATCATAACTAAAGACCTAATAGAGAAATAATAGTTATTTATTAAACAAAAACTTCGTGATTAGTATTATATGCAGACGTTTTAGAGTATTAGTCAATAAGGAATAGTCAATTGTGTTTAAAAATCTATGTTCAATTTAGATGTTTACATTATTTTAATGTTTTAGTAAATGTATATGTAGTAAGATAAAGACCCTGTTTTTGTGAAGATGGTAAATTTTTTTGGAAACTGTATTTGGGTAATATAACATTTTTGTTACAAAAATGATTTAATGTTACTTTAAATATTATTTAACATTTTTTGTTCTTCAAATAACTATTAAAGAATTTAAGTACTGAATTGAAATTTTAAAATACGTTGATGGTAATTTTTAAAATATATTTAAGAAGTTCTGTCTCGTGCAGGTTTTAATTATAATAAAATTTCTTTTTTGTTTTGGAATCCATTTTTGCATATTCTAAATACACCACACGAAGTATTTTGGACGTTTTTAAATTATTTAAAATATACATTTTGGCAGTATGTACGAATTGTTGAATTAGTATTTTAACCGTTCCATTAACAGTATAAAGAACAGAATCTCACAATCCTCATTAGAGAAAGGGAAGCAGTATCACTGAAAAACCATGTTTTAACACATTGTAGATTATAATATATATGAACCAGCTGCAGAGATTACCTTGTCAGCTGCTAATCGATATTGGTGGTACGTTGTTATTACAGGAACTCAGTATGACAGGTACACCAATTAAATTCCATCCAACTTAGTTTTGAAAAGATTCTCAGTATATTAAAATTTTAAATAATAGGCATTAATTAACTATTACATACTAAAAGTTAAGACATTTACGCTATATATTATATACTCTATATATGTAAAATAGATGTTGAAAATGTTATAAATTTGTTGCTTAGCATAAGAAATGCTTATCTATTAAAGACATAAAAAATTAACTTGCTATAACGCAGTTTATTTCGAAAACAAACTGGCCTATACACTTAAAATTCACCATGAAACTTCATTGTTACATAGGCAACATTGTGTACAATTAGAGTACATATACCTACATAGGACTTGGTTTCCGTTGATAAATATTTACAACATGATTTAATAGGTTGCTAATGCGGACAATGAGAAAGTCGTAAATTAAATATTTTAATAAACTAAGTTTAATTGTTTTTGAATCAACTTTTGCATACAAGTGTAATTTTGCATAAAAATGTTTTTTCATATTAAGGTGAAAGTCCGAATATAAAACTTGGGTAAGGCTATATTAAATCTATCTATACATTTGGGTCGCACATTATATACTTGGTCTGCCTGCTAGGGATGTACTAATTATACACAGGTAATTGTAAATAATGTTACATTACAAAATGATTAATAAAGTACAAGATTATATGACTACTAATTGTAAGTAATAACATAGACATTATTCACAAAATATAACAATATAAGTTTACTAATATACATGATCAGGTGGAACTTTCGTAGATAACTGAACACTATTGCAAAGCAGGTCATTCTCTCTAAAAGCTGCATTGGCAAAACAAACTATTCAGACCAGTGGTTCGGTAATATCATTAAAAATTGTTGGGGTATGACATCAGAGGATAGAGTTTCAATAATGTCTTTTCAACATCATATTCCACTGTTCTTTCAATAGCTAGGAATTGTGAAATGACTTATTGCTATAAGATTTTAAGGTATCAGGTGCTTTATGAGAATAAATACTTTTCGTTAGGGTAAGACTCTACCAAATTAAAACATTTACTTCAATACTAGAATCAGGTTTATAGGTTATTTTCAACCCAAGTATACATCCAGACTCTCTCGGGAATTTATGTCGGTTGAAATTCGATTTATCTGTCGAATGAGTTTGTCTATAAATGCTTGTACATTATAAATCGTGTCGAATTGGCCAAGAGCACTAAACATTTTTTGTCACACTCAATTAAAACACCTCTTCGTTACTATGGATAACAATAAACGTTGGTTTATTAGCAGCCTCTTGAAAATTTGATAACGGACAGGATTGTTAATATAAGTAAACCATTATTGGACAACGCGAAAACTTAATGAACAAATAGGTAAACTCTATGTTATGTTAGGAAAGAATAAATACTTCAATTTATTTTCAGAAAAGCACAAAAATCTTGGACCTCCATTTTAAAATAATCTCCTTAACAGAGTACGCTGTTTCTTTGTTATTTTCAAATATTTAATCGATATTAAAACAAACTAATATATAAAGACGTAGAGTAAAATATTGTTCCAGGATAACTTGATAGTACTTTATTAAAGTATCCAATTCTGATAAGACACACTAAAATGGTACCAGATTTATGCCTTAGTAAGAAAGTTTATTCTCTCCATTTGTAATCTTGAATCGCTATGAAGATTAGGAATCGATTGCAAATCCTTGCTTGAAATTGTTCTTAAATAAATAGAATTTTCCTTAACTTACTAGAAGAATGTAACGCATTTTTACCATACTATATATTTCAGGAAGGACGTTCTCAGTGAAAAAAAAAGAAAACGGCGTATCTATGTTAGATTTATCCTCAGGCTCATAATTTTTACGATTACTTATACAGCAAGTCATAAGGGCAGATAAAATATTTTGTAGAAAAACCTGTCTCAAATGGACGTTAAATATTTATAATTAATTTTTAAAAAGGTGTAATAAATCTGTTTGGTACATTAGAAAATGGATTTCAAATTGTACTTAAGTAAAAACTTTATATTATAAGGCAGATCAGTTTATTGGATACAGTACTAATCTCCATATTTCTTTTTAAATGTCAATGTTTTAATGACTCATTTTTATTAAACATTAAGTCTTTTATTATAGTAGTATTGGACGTACTAGTGATAATTGCTTACAATAATACGTACTCGAGTATATCCCTTCAGCCACAGGCAACATGTATTGCTACACTACGTTAAATCATTATTTTTTCACGGTTCACAAATTTGAGTATAAAGTAATAGTTGTGAATTATAATAAAAAATTTTCCATTAATTTAGACTAAAATGTATATCTCATATTTAATAATCATTGAGACTTTATTTTACCACTAAATACAAACTTTTAAAATAGGCTTGTCATTAAGAAACTAAAAAACATAATCAAGCAATAAAACAAATTCATAAGCAAGCCAATTATCTAAGTCTTTCCATGCACTTGCAGATCAAAACCCAATGCAAAAACATGCATACTATAAGTATTAAATAAACAAGACAGAAGATAATACAGGTAAACAAAGTCCTCGCACCTCATTATTTACTAGTTTTTAACTGTTAGACGAAAACGGACTTAGTCATACCCTACAGTTGTCCCTAAATTACCTATGTATTGTAAATCTGATTAAAAATTTATGTTTGGTTGTAAAAAGTTGATAAATAAGGTGGATTAAGAAATTTTACTTGGTATTGGAGACTTCGTTGAACGAAGTTTTTTTTAGTTTGAAGTGACATGACGTTGAAGAATATGAAGTTTATAACAGGACATACTGGTGACAGGTTATTTTTAGAGCAAAATATGTTAGCATTTACTTTCTACGTCTCATGACAGAAGAACAGTCCCTGTTTAGTAAAATATGAATATTTCCTGCTTTTACTCACATCAACTGACTTGTAGAAAAGTATTGTTTCACCTATTTAAAAAATCACTACAGTCCAGGATACCCATTCCAAAAAAAAAAAAAAAAAAATATATAAAAAAGTTCGCATTATTCACACTTGAAAGTTTAGTTTGGGACCAATGTCTATGGCCTTGGACTGTTTCAAACCAATAGCCTATTCAGGCTATTTCAGTTGCCTTATTAGGACCAAGTGTGATCTATACAATGTTGAGCGTAGACTCTTTCCTAAGCCATCATTGCTTTTTACTTAATTAAGATGAATAATGATTATAAAACAATGGAATAAACTAAACTAGAGTGCGCTTGAGAGCAGTTATAACCATAAAATTTTATTTTTGATTGTGTTCATCTGAATGGGAGTTTAGAATTTTATCAAAAATAAACTGAATATGGAAAGCAACAAGTTGATTTTTTTCTTGCCTTGAGGACTAAAAACTAGTCAGCCAACTAAGAAGAAGGCGCTTTTTAAAAGTAAGTCTGTTACAACGGGAATAAAATTACTGGATCAAACAAGCAAAATAGGTCAATCACCAGACACCCCGCCGACTAAGCCTCGGACAAAATTTTTCTTAACGGTGTTTTTAGATCTATATGCTGGAAAAAGCTGTATTTATCTTGGAATAGAATCACTCGATAACCACCTATGGAAACTATTCAAGCTATGAAAACTATCAAGATATGGAGCAATTACATGAATTATATAATTTATTATAAGATTTTTTTACAACCATACATTTTTTGTCTGTTTTAGGTCTTAGAGTTTTTTGCTAAATTAATTATAGCTAAATGCCAATTATAGAGTATCAGGTTCAAATTATCTTTCAACCATTAGGAACATTCCTTTTTTTTATGTAACAAAGGAACGAGGGAAACATTCCGGAATCTAACAAAGTACAATCTAATCAAATTAATACTGGAGAAAATTAGAAATGGTAATTTTACTCACCTCGTTGTTTAATTTTTTATTATACGGAAACAGATTAGGGCTTACTTGCGAGTTGATAATATTACGTCTTGCCTTAACTAGGCGCCTAGGTGATTAGGAAATATAACTAGGCATTAGTCTAAATGCTTGGACCCTTCTTTATACCAAGGCGATACTCGCAGCTGTTAGCCATTTGCATACTAGAGAATATTAGAGGGTTCTGGTGTCATTGAAGATAAGATTAATTGTTGTTTTTCAATCCTTTAAAATGGTTAGTTCAAGAGGTGTAGCCAGTTTGATTTAATATGAGTGATACTGATGCACTAGACCTCTAATTTTTTTATATAAACCTACTTAGCCTGCAACTCGGAGGAATAAAAATAAAACAAATCCTAAAACGAGAATGGAAACAAACATTAACACTTTTCTTACATATCTAACATAAACTGAATGGGTTTTATGGCACTGTATGATTAGCTTTTATAATTCTTTCGCAGAAACCTTATTCTTGACTTATCATTAAAGGTAATAAAACATTTAGTAGTTGGATTTTCTACCTCCAAGCAACTATTTACATATGTTATCGGGTCAACTGATAAAAGTACATGTTTATTGTCTCGGTTAATACCCTGTCTTTTACTGACCACTAATCTTATAATTACTACTATTCATGTTACGTAAGCGGAATTATTCCTGAGAGGCCAGGACCACCGTTTGGGTTACTTTTAACTGTACTGTGAATACTGAATCCTCCCGGAAAATGTTCAAGATCTTTTAATTTTGTTGTAACATTCTTATGTTTTTTATTGCTTCACAACGGCGTTTGGAATATAAAGGATATTTAGATTGTAATATTAAAAAAAGCATTCATGCATTTAACCCTTCTAATGTTTTTTAAACGTATTTGTTCACTTAGAAATAAAACATGTGCCATAAAATTATTGTGATTATTCTTCAAAGAAAAAGTAGAATAAAAATTATCATAATTTGACCCACGATATACTAGGTGAGTGGCAGGTATGTTGTTTTTTAGAATACGTAGATCGAGAAAGTGTAAAATTTGTATACATTAACTAAATTAATGTACTTTTCCCTGTTCATCATTAAAACAAGAATATAATAAGTAATAGCACTTGATTTTTAACAGTACTGTAGCCTTTACTGTTCAACTTATTTTACCCTACATCGGGCGCTAAAACGGAGTTTTGATCCGTGTATTTTTTATATATAAAAAAATAGTATAACTTTTCTGATGTTGGCAGTTTCGTTTCCCGCAGTGTACTTCACGAGCATCTTTCGGAAGAAGCGAAACATTTAGCCTCCCGCTTGTCTTTGTCAAAATCTGTCAGTATGAGGTCTTACTTCTGTGCGGAGACTGGACGATTCCTCCGTGAGCGCCCCGATGTCGTGTTTGTAGTACTTGGACGTAAATCTCCGTGGAGCGCCTTATAGTGTTTAGTTTTTATGGTGATTATAATCCGTGTACGCCTAAATGTGTGACCTGTGCTGGTTTTTTTTTAATTTTTACAAGTTTATTTTATTTGAATTTTGTGAAATGGAGATTGAAGACGAGGTGGGATCTTGTTAGTACAGTACCCGTGAGGTAGGGAAACATTTCATTACTGTTTTTGGAGTGAACATTGTCGTTTTTAAGATATCAGAAGAAAGAATGTTTTGAAACTTTGTAGTTAGTTGTAAAAAAAATTTTTAGTAAAGAATAAATTTTGATCTTAGAATAATAATTGAAATTGTATAATATCTCAAGAACTTGAAGTAAGTTGTTTTTGTAAGATAAGTTAAAAACTAAGTTTATTTTCATATATTATTTACAGAAGGTTCAACATTTTTACAATTAATCTGCATTATTCCTTAAAATAAAAATCTTGTTGTTACTATACAATAACATTTTTTTAAATGGTCGAAATTCTTATTTGGAAAATTCATTACATAAAAGAGTAATTGTTTATTTAAATTCTAAAAAATGTATATCATTACATTGATAATTAAATCATTTCATGAATATTTAAAACTCAAATATAAAAACAGTTTAATCGACTATAATTTCCACTATTCGCTTAACCTGGAGGTGAAAACCTCCGTGAGCGACTGATGGTGTTTCTTAATTTAAGCGCCTGATATAGGGTTATGGGCTTAAAATATCTCATTTATTAAATACATATTGCAATTTACCATTACAATTAAATAGGTTATTTTTTAGTCTATTAAATTATCACTTTTCTAAACCTTTATTTTAAATGCAAGTAATTGTTAATTTGTACAGTTATAATTGATTTTCTAAATTACTTATTTTTAAAAAATCGTTCATTTTGCTTAGCTTGCAAACCCCAAATGTAACGCATGTCAATTCACAGTACAGACAGGATCGCAAAGAGAAGACTTGGAACTTTTACAAGATTGCCTTATATAGATATTAACTCTGCGCTTTTTCAGTTCGGTTTTAAAAACCTAAAACACAAACCATATATGGCGAATATGCTTGTAATAAAACTAATTATTACACTAATTGACGTAGTTATTATTACAAAATGTGTTTTGATAAATATTTTTTAATACGAATTGGTATTACAGACGATTGGGAATGTAACGATCGCGCTACGATAGTTTTTGTCAGAGCATCTATGTAATATTTGAAGTGTTTTTTTCTTATATCAATATTACACTCTTAAGGCGAAAACCCACGCAACGCGCACGTTTAAGACAACGATTATAAAAAAAACTTTTTACACTGTGTGTAGGATATTAACAAACAATAAAATTGTTTACATGGCGATTGGCGCTTTATTGCGGGGGACGTCACGTTGCATATTTTGTTATTATTTCCCACTTTTGGGAGATCTCGTGGGGGGGGGTGGGGGGGGGGGGGGGTGGGGGGGGGGGGGGGTGGGGGGGGGGGGGGGTGGGGGGGGGGGGGGGTGGGGGGGGGGGGGGGTGGGGGGGGGACAAATTCAACCCAATTTTAAAAACACTAGAACAAACCGCTCAAAAGTAAACTATTAGCTCGAGCTGATGACCTGCCCTTTTATAAAGGATTCTTGCTTTTAAAATATTATAAACTCAAATCGAATTTTTTTTTATTCAGGCTTCATACAAAACGTTTGTAGTTGTTTGTACAGGTTTAACACGATAATGCGGTAAAGCAGGTAGGTTCTAATTGTTTTTTTATTTTATAATTTATTTTTGTTCCAAAATAAGTTGGGGACACTGGCATGATTTACTTGGACCTCCCAGTTGAACCAACGCAGGAGTATATCAATAACTTTTTTGTCATTATCTACTAGAAAAAATCTCTATGGATTGCTCCACAATAATATAACTTTCACTAACAGTAAATAATTATGGTATTTTGTGAATATTATTAGGTATTGTGTTACTGCAGAGAATAACTATTGTAGTGTGGCTCGAGCTCACATTAAGATCTACGATTTATTTACAAGCAGAGTCGTGAAAGAATACATCCCTTTTACCCGATTAATTAAAAAACGGGATACAGAGTTATTCCTTCCCTTCTTACTACTGCTCATGACTGAGGATAGTATGTCACTCATTCAACGGTATTTCGACCAGAGGTGACCCCTACTTACTTACCGCAAACGTTACTTATCCTGCAATTCCTATCTCTAAACACCCTAAACTTCATTTTATATTCAAATATCAACTTAAGTATTTTATAAACATCTACATTTTAACAACAGACCTGGTATCATAATTTTTTCAGTATCCTTTAATTTATGAAACAAACACTAACAAGTGTAATATATGGAAATTTTTAGTTTTTTAATTTAAACTGAGTGAGGTTTTACTTGACCTAATAAAAAGAAAGGACTAACTGGAAAAATATTAATTGTATTAATTGAGATTAACAATTTTATTTTCGGTATGATACTGCATGCTTCCTTGTAAAATCAATGATTAATTCATGATAATAGTTCTCGCCTGATTAAATTTATTAACATGTACATAAGTTAATTTTTTAATATATTTTTAACCTATCTCATTAGTATTTTACACTTTCCAAATTGTTTTGTAACTCTTTTTCTACAGTTTGAAGTCTACAAATTAGGTTGACAGTTGTCTTGCAATAATTAGTCAGACATTAAATCTAGCACATTGCAAACTAGTTTTTTTCTTTGCTTGGGCACATATATAAAACATATTTCGTTTTCAATTAGATGTAGGAGACTTTAGGAAGCAGAATGTATAACTTAGAACCTAGGAGTTTTATAAACAATCATCTATATGTACATGTTCGAGATAGAATACGAGTGAGGTTTATCTGTTATAAGCTTTCTAATAACGCTTCTCTAATCAGGTTGTCTCTGTTTGAATCGCAAATGCGATTTATGAAAACTAATTATTGAACTGTCAAGTTATTCAAATTACCGTATTATTCTTGTATTTCATTAACCTTTAAACCTATTTGTATTTACATATATATACCAATGAGGAAATACTAACTTGTGGTTAGAATATATGTCAAAATAATGTAATTTGTTTCTATTCTTTCACCTTATTTAAAGCGAGAACCTGAAACGTTATTCCCTTCCTTCACAAATTAGAATTCAGAAATGAGATCATGTGGCATATATTTAAACGATAGTATTCATTATTATTTTGATAAACGCAATCGTTTTAATATACGTGCCTAGAAGCAGAGAGGAGGTAAACAACTCTTATAAATGGCTTAAAACCCTATATCTTCAAATCGAAAAAATAAAACAAGTAGTTTGATTTACAGGTACTGTTGTTTTCTATCTTTATAAAACACTTCTGACCACATGCTTTCATTTGGAGTAAAGTGGAATACAAGACACGTAAACCAATCTTCCCCGTTATTTGGTTTAGTGACAAATTATTTTGTCTATGATAATGAAACATTTATATTTTGTATACTCCACATTTGAACTGAGCATGTTTATGGTCACCTGCAAACTCTTAGATGAAGTTTAAATAAGATTTTGAATATATTGTTAAATAAATATTCAAAAATCGCATGTTTTTTCTTGACCGGGCAGTTGAGTATTTTCGGCTTAATAATCAGATCACTGAGTGTACACGTTTTGGGAATAAATACAAAGAGAGAAATTCCTTGAAACTAGACATACTAGTGTTTAACTAACAATATATGGCGCATAACTTTATGTTCTGTATTAAAAAAAAACTGTAATACTTTAGGACTTTCTAAAACTTCCAGCAGATTTTACCAAATACCATCGTAATATTAAATACTTTATAAGTTTTTAGAAGCAATAGCTTTTTAAAATATAAACAAATAAGTGCATTTCCATCTCATTAACAGTTTGAAATATTAATATTTATATTAAGGAGGAAGGACTAAGGGCGACTTGTACCCTTTTGATTTTATATGTCTTTACTCTATGTTCTGTATTGTTTGTTAGATTATGATAATGGATACACCCTGGTTTGTTGGTTGTTTAAGCCGGATAAGATGGTTATAAATATCATAATTGAGGAAGGTCTATTGAGAAAATTCCATGCTCAAAAAATTTTCCTGGTCGTTCACTTTGCTTAATATATAGTCAATTAAAGGAGTTCATATTTTGTATTTAATTTTGATATAAACTGCTTTAATAATACATATTATTTTTTTCTGCATTTAAAAGAAATATTTTTACAACAAATTATTTATTTTTATATTATATTTAGATTTTTTCAATTTTAACATTGTATTTACTTGGATTTATGTAATATTATATTTAAATTAAAATTCTCTTATACATAAAATTATAATTATGACAGAACACAACTCGCCTAACAGAATTCGCTGAAGTTTCAAACAAATCTTATAAAACTATAACACTCATTTCATCGTCTAAATTTATAGTGGGCAGTCAGTTACTTAGATAGAAATATTAATTTGACACACAAAAAGCGCTCAGCCAAATTTTCTATATGGTTAGTCATGTACTGCCATAGAACACATTTGTTTGTAAAAGAGGAAATTTAAAGAAAATTTTAAAGTCCAACGTCTAAATGGACATTTTAGGAAAATTTTTATGAGCTACTGGACATTGCAGGCATATTGAAAGTGGCATATTGTCCAAGAATTGTCGATTATATCTTTGCAATATTTAATAAAAAGTAAAAACGTACATAATGTTATCATACCATAAATCATTTCTAAAATACTATTTTATTTACATTTTAAAAATTAATATATCACACCACCAAATAGAAGTCATATCGTAAATAAATCTTACCTTAAATTATTTACAGACCTTCAAAACAGAACACTCATTCTCTACATAAAAGTAGATTAAAGATCTACTACTATTTACTATTTACTAAAGATAGTAAATTTATTGCTATCTGTTATGTTATGAACTTCACATTATAGGGTTATCTTTATGTTAGAATAATAAATCGTAAACTAAAACCCTTTTAAAATTCTTTTATTTCAGACCACGTGTTTTCGGTAAAAAACCATCTTCAGTGTGAACATTAACCTCTAAATAAATAATAAAACAAAACAAATAAATATACACCTGTCGACTCTATTTAAACAGATGTTAAATTTTATATGACACAGTTGTAATTTTGATTAAGATTCTGTGTTTAATATTTTTTCAAAGATAGGATTTGTTTTGTGTTTTTTTAAAATTGTTATTTAATATGTTGTGAGGATCTTTGTTATAATTTAGATAAATATGTAATTCTTCTTTCGTGTTTAATATTTTTCCATTCCTTTCGATATCCAAAATTTCCATGCTATGTATTTATTGCTAGCTATAACTGTTATTCTAAAAGGTTAAATTAAACTAGACTAAAAAGCCTTTAAATAAAAATCTAGATTATATTTTTATAACAAAATTACGCCACTTCAAGACACAAAATAAAAGAATTTATTTCCACATCATACAACATTTTATTGAGTTAAATACTTAAATGTTTTCTACACATGCAAATTACAACTGTTTTTCAAAGAAGGTGAAAAAACTACCCCACATATGAGAAAACCTTAAAGACAAAATATAAAATGAAATTAATAACAAACAAAAATAATAGACAAATTATTCACAGAGCATTGTTTTCACACAAAATAAGGAAAAACTCGCTATATTATTTGTTGCAAGTACTGAATTTAATCTAGACAAATAATACCACTTAAAGTATAGAATTATTTTAAAAATCACAAATCAATGGAATTAATTTCTTGGAAAAACACCAAACTTAAACAAGAATTAAGAAAGTCTCTTAAGTAATGACGAAGAACGTAGTGAAAATTCCATTATATTTTCATTACAGTTTATTAAAAAACCATAGTCACAATCTTTTTCCATACTTGCTGAATTATTAAAGAAAATTGCATTGGCATATTTTATCATAATATGTTTATTTTAATACTAATTATGATATATACAGATAATGTATAAATTTATTTAAGAAGACGCCTGACAATGAAACCTTTGGATTCAAAATGCCTCGTCCTGTTAAAAGAGAATAATTCTGTTTAAGTATCTACTACTATTATTTAAATGTTTTAATTGCTTTAATATTCTTCATTGATTTTCCACTTTACTATATTTGGTTTTCCTATACGAATATCACCACATAATCAAATCTTATTTGATTGCTCTTAGATTGTGTAGAGTGAAATTTTGTCGTAATATTCAAGGTTACCTATTATAAGGTCAATGGGAAAATAATCGAAACTAGAATTCCCTCAGATGAAGACCCCGTCTCAATTACTCCCAAGTCGCAAGCAACAATCCATCGGGATTCTATTCACGGCTAACCTTTAAAGTAAACGGACAAATATGGGAGCAGAAATGGAAAATATTTTCGATCACACTGTTGAGTCAGACTTAGGGTTGATACAGTGAAATATTTCTAACGCTTTTAACAAATCGTAACCACAATACCATGACTTAACAAGAGTAATTCATACAAAAAACAGATATTACTAAGAATATACCAAATGTGAGATACTAAAAAAACGAATTCGCTTAAAATGATTAATAGTTCCGGATCGTTAACAGTGAAATTGAAACTGTAAAGATACTCCGTAAAGCAATCGGAACAGCAAGTACCTTTCTTTCTCTTCAGTGACCTCCGCACGGATCTTGTCTGAGATAGTGAAAGATGACGAATATGAGAATGGGTTTGTTGCAATCATGAAAATGAACATAAAAAAGGAAAAAAATAATTTAAAAACAAACAAATCAAACAAGCCAAACGTCTTGGAACACATATATAAAAAGAATTGAAATCAAAATCCTACATTACGTGTTTCGATGGTTTTTTAGACCAATGAGACACAGATATTACAGCAGATTTCAGTTGTCACTGTGTTTACAGCATACTCAGTTTAGGTTCGAGAGTTTTGCTCTCTCTTCGAATACATTCCTAGATAGTCTAGAAGACGAAACTCTACAATAATCCAGATCATAATAATTTTAAAAATTTCGAGTCATTTTTATAAGAATATTGATACATACAGATTACTCTTTTTCAGCATTATTTAAGTAACTAATTATTAGATTGCATAAACGTTGTAAAATATTTTGAATAGTATTATATTACATACATACGAAAAATATTGATTGAAAAACCAAAGATTTAGTCCTTTTAGTTCTATAATCCTAACTCACTCCATAAAAAGAATGAAACTGTGTTTAGTTGAGCACAAAATTAAAAGCAAACAGTCCACTATGTAATGGCGTGTTTAACATAAACAAACAAATGCCAACGGGGATTAATTATAACTAAGCTGATATTATTGACGTTGTTTGTTACTTTTTGTTAATCGATTTATATACTTCTTAAAATTATTGATATTCTCATATTATAAAGTTGGCTAGATTATCATAATTATTATTAAAAAATATTATAAGAAAAAGAATTTATTGGATTCTTATGGAAAAAAATCTTTTTCAATGTTACAGGCCAATATAAAAATGAAATTTAGCGTGTATATTAAAAGTAATACTTTACAATGATCAGGAACAAAGACTTAAATTACTAATATTTTTTACTAGAAGAAATCATAAAGTATTTAAAAATAAAAAAATATATTGAGACCATTAAATATTAATTATTACATATTGCTCATTATTAGCATTAAAAGAAACAAAACTTAAATTAGTATGAGGTTAAGTTACAGTTTTACTGCTTAATTAGAAACAAAGAACCAAGGCTCAAAGTTAAAACAATGAGAAAACAATATATGTGCTTTTAAGAGCCTTCACCTAGGGCTATCGGGCCTGTCTTTCATGTGAATTACGAATCCTCAGTTTCTTTGTTATTTCTCAATAATCATAATTTACATATCAAGATCCCTAAAAACTCTCAAACTTGTTTGAAGCAATGAAATTACAATGCAATTCACGCTCATATGTAGAGAATTATAAAACAAAATGTGCAACAATCCAGTATGTTGGATAAACACAAACTGTTTAAGTTTTAGAAGTGTGTTAGATTTGGAATAGTTAGTTGATTCAATATGGCAACAAAGATAAGTGATAACACAAAATTTAGAGTTTTTTTATTTAATTATAAAATAATCTAATTTTGAAATCCAAGGTGAGCCGAGCCGATGAAGGCTATAATAACAGTTGGGCCTTGACAGAAGCTGAAAAGAAAAGTGCTTAAAATAAAAACTATCTGCCCATTGTCCCATCACTTCTTTCTTCTCTTTAACGCATACCTAACTACATTACTTTTCAGCACTCTCTACGTCATTATTCCTTTCTCAGCTCCTCAGCTCCATATCACAGATTAGTCTACCCATATGTCTGTTTTTTTTTTTGAATTTTAACACGGCTAATGAACAAAAGTTGAAGCCGGTCTCAACAAGTTGCCGGCCACTTGTACCGAATGACGATAACACAAGGGGTTGGTGACTTCTGAGTTGGTAGTAATAAATACTCGAATTGCAAAATTTGCTTATAAGTTCAATTTAATTAATGAAAACTTACAAGGATCACTTGTAGTTGGTAAATTAAATGTATGCCTTTCCACGTTGCTGCCAATTAGAATACAAGAACTAAAAATGTATATCTGATAGGTGGGCCTTAAATATATCTAATGTTCTATGGAACTATGCCTACGATATTTTACTTTATAAACTTTAAGATTTTACTTCCCTTCGCAATATATGTAGACTCACAACCCGGGCGTCGGCGTCTTGGCACGAGACATTGAAGCTGTAGTCTAAGAAGGGTTATTTCTAGTCGGTTAATTACTAGAAGAGGAGTAGAAGTTATGAAAGTGGTAGCCATCTACCCAAATAATACGTGAGCTCGCCGAAAACAAATTCGTGACGGTATTACCCATTTAATTGAGACAAAAAACTTATCACGACAACGTGCTCATCAGAAGGACGATGCCACAAGTTGTATCCATTTCAATCAAGCAAAATAAAAGATCTTCAAGGGTAAGTAACTTTACTATTTACAACTTTACTTTACGTTACATTAATTTTTATATTGTTTGGCATCAAAGGGCTAATTTAATAATACGAAAATATAAATTTTACTTACGGACATAGCGCGCGAGGTGAAATCGGTTTACGTAGTTGGGGCTGCTACGAAAGGTTACAATAAAATATTCATGCGCGTGCCAATTTAGGTAGTTAGTCCGTCGATAATTTAGTTCCGGAACATTGGATAAAAAATAATATTAAGTTGTACTGGCTAACTAGGTTGTGAAATGTTGAATTATATAAAATGGAACTAACTAACGGTTAAAATCTTCAAATAAGCCTCACAAATATTCTTTGCAACCATTAGTCTTACCACACGGAAGGAATAACAAGGCTTCCATGCGAAATAGACACATTCGAGGTTTGGGTGCAAAAAGGAGTTTTTTATAGATATGTTAGGGGAAGTGCGCTTGAGTTGCACCTGTGCCTAAAATGCACCTCTGGTGTTTTGGCAAAATTAACAGACATACAGCGCTCCACGAGGGACTAAGGTGAAGATCTAACAGTAAAAAAGTCACGCCACTCACTTGGGTTAATGACGGAGTTGATTGCCGTTCGTATAAAAATCTTTCGTTTATTTCACAGTGCGCGTGTTGTTTTTGGTGATTTTGACTTTATGGTACCACGATCCTGTGAAGGGTGAATAAAATTCTTATCATATCACTATATAGTAGGCAATCTTAGCTTTTAAATGAAACGTAGTTCGATTTAAAAATATGCAACCTAACCTGAAACACGAAGTAGTTTAGTTTCAGTATGGCGATTTGCCTAAAATGCACCGCACCGGTTTCCCTAAATTGCACCACTTTTTTTACTGGTTGCACTTTAGGCTAATATGATATTGTTCATTTCAGATGGCGAATAAAGGCAGAAAATACGGTATAATGGAAGGAAGAGGGTATGGAAAAGGCGATTGCGTCATCAAGAACGGTGATACGGGCATTAATGCAGTTGGTCGGTGTGTACGGGGTGCCGGAAAAAAAAACATTAAAACGTCACCTCGCCGGAACAAATATACCTATGCAACTGATTATAAAACAGGTGTTCGGTCGTCCCCAAAGACTTGCCAGCTGAGTTGGAAAATGAATTGGTACAGCACATATTATATTTAGAGAAAATGTTTCTTGGAGTTACCCGAGATTTGGAAGAAGTTTGTGTCTCAACTAGCTGAGGGCTAATGGTCGACAGCATAGATTTTATATGAAAAACAAAATGGCAGGGGATAAATGGTATTATTCTTTTATTTCAAGGCATCCCACAGTTGTCTTTACGAAAACCGGAGGCAACATTAATGGCTAGGGCCAATGGGTTTATAAAGGAGAGAAAACGGGATATTTTCTATGATACCCTGACAAAAATAGTTGATGAAAACAAGCTGCAAGCCTCTGACATTTTAAATGTCAACGAGACTGCCCTTTCAACCATCCAGAGGCCACGTATGGTTTTGGCTAAAAAAGGCAAACATCAAGTGGGGTCAATGACTAGTGCAGAAAGGGGTACGCTGACAACTGGGATATTTTGTATGAGTGCAGCTGGTGTTTTTGTACCACCAATGCTTGTTTTCAAAGGTTTGAGATTCATACCCGAATGGAAAATAGGAGCTCCTCGGACCACGTTTGACATGACTGAGAGTAGTTGGTAGCAATGCTGAGGGTATTTTTGAACTGGTTAAAAACCTTTGTGTCCTTTTATCAAAACCTAGTAAAGATTAAAAAATGTCTCATTATACTAGAGGGCCATACGTCACATACAAAAAATCTGGAGGTTATAGAATATGCCAGAGGGTCATGGGGTCATTCTTGTTATAGCTACCATCACACACAAGTCATAAGTTGTAAAGATGTGGTATGATAAGAAAACGCAAAATGAAATCCAGTTATTTGAGTTTAAAAGTTACGTTGATTTCAATGTATTACGTAGTAAAAGTTTTCTTTTCATGTCCATGATTCATAATAAATGGTTTTTATGACATTTCGTGGATTTATTCTTCCAAAACATGATTTTAAAAGCGGTGCAATTTAGGGCATAATGGAGGTGCATTTTAGGCACATCAAGTGCAATTTAGGAAAAACTTTTTTTGTTTATTTTAGCTCGCAATTGTTGTTAAAATGGCTACTTATTCCAAAAATAGCCATTAAATCTTCTTTGTATAGCCTTAATAATAACACTGAAAAAACAAAAATATTCAAGAAAATTTTGTCTCCTGAAATATACATGAAAAAGTGCTTAAGGGGTGCGATATAGGCGCCACTTACCCTAGTAGTTTACGCAGAAAGTCCACATCTTAGCATCTCGAGATAGGAGGCCGAGTAGTCTGTTTGCTCTGCCACATACGGCGTCGATGAGATGTTCAGGATTTAATAGCGGGTTAATGTTACACTCAAAGGTTCTGAATCTTTCACAGCGCTTTAGTTGGGTCCAGGAATGTGGTAATCTCTTTCAAACAAAATCCTCATTCTAAATAAAGATGTAACTACGCACTTTATTATTAAATTGCATCTTTTAGGCACCACACCAATTGCTTGGACAATTGCAGTTAAATTTTTAGAGAGGGAATATCCTCTATATTATTAATGGTTCCAACTATTTTTACTTCATCTCCGAAAAGTAATAAATTTCATTGAATAGCATCTGCTATACATTATACATATGTAGATAAGGTAAGGACCTAATACCGAGCTCTATGGAGCACCGCAAATTATTTCGAAGTAATCAGAGAATCCAGTGCAGAAACGGACTATAAAATGACTGCCTGTTTAGTACCTATTGAGCCAAGGTAGAAAAGCAATCATAATTCCATAGGTATATATAGCTTTGACACAAAAAGAGAGTGGTAGACTTTATCATAGGCCTTGATGCAGTATAAGTAAACTGCATCTACCTGCAGAACGTGTCCAAATGCAGTTAGTAATAATTCCAAATACAAGACGATATTTGTAGCAGTTGATCTATCCATTAATGAATCCATGTTTTCGGGGAATGAGTCCGAGTAAATTAAACAGTTTCAAACTGTCAAGGGACAATGCATTAAAACAAATTAGCGACTGTATTAGCCATTTGATGAGATAAAAAACTTATCACAAGAACGTGCTCGTCAGAAGGACGACGCCACAGCTTGTATCCATTTCATTCAAGCAAATAAATGATCTTCAAGGGTAAAGTTACTTTACTATTTACAACTTTACTTTACGTTTACATTCATTTTTGTATGTTTAGCATCAAAGGGCTAATTTAATAGTACGAAAAATATAAATTTTTACTTACGGACATAGCGCTCGAGGTGAAATCGGTCACGTAGTTGGGCTGCTACAAAGGGGTTACAATTAAATATTTCATACGCGTGCCAATTAGGTAGTTAGTCCGCCGATAATTTAGTTCCGGAAACATTGGATAAAAAAATAATAATATTAAGTTGTACTGGCTAACTAGGTTGTGAAATTTTGCATTATATAAAAATGGAACTAACTAAACAGTACACACACTCGTAATGAGAATAATGATAAACAGTTCAATACATAAAATTTATCAACTGGTTAACATAATCATATTTGACATAGACAATTGATTTTGATGATTACATTAAGATTTGTTTATTTGTGGTCCAATGTAATTAGTAACTTAGCGTTGATTCATTTTAAGGAACTGCACAGATAATAATATATAACCCAGGCCCAAGAGATTCAAGTCTTATTATTAAGTATTTTAGTAATAATAACTAAGATTAATGTAAATAATAAAATAATAATAGTATTTTACTTCAGTAGTTTTATTATATTTTTATTTGGTCTTGTGCTATAAAACCATAACCTAACCTCCTCCATTACAATTTTACAACCTTCATGGCCGTTGAATTGGTCGTGGAAGCGATTCTTTAGATTAGCTACCCCGCTCCCAGATTTAACGTAAAATTTTAAAACTATACACAATTTATTAAATAGCTTTTAAAAATATTCTGTGAAAAAGTTAGCTAGCAACTGTTGAAACAACAGGGTGGTGACGTGAAATACAGGTATACAATAATATTGTTTGGTATTGTAAAATTATTGATTGTCATATTCTAGAGGAATAAAGTTGAAATAACAAAATTAGAACCTAGCCTATTAAAGAGCCTACAATTAACGGTGAAACAATTATTCTAACTGTAATCCATCCACAGCCAATACATTTCATAACAGTACTTAACAAAATGTATCTTAAGCTCTGTATTAAAGAGATTCTGCGGTATCCGAGAAAAATTCCTCTTCAATTGAATGTTTTACTTCCTCATCATTATTAGAGCTACGAGTATTAACTTGGTTCTTTCAGTAAGCCCATACAAAGAAATCTTCAGGGTTAATTGGATTTTTTATATGTTCCAGTATACTTTTGAAAATGGGAAGTAGAGGAACTAAAAGTTTTGACTAATTGAACAAGATTTTGTAAATGTTTAAAATGATATTAAAATATTCCATTATAAGCTTTTATAATAATCTAGTTCTTTTACAGGCTGATATATATCTGAAAAAATATTTGGTCCAAACTCAGGTAGTTCTAAGGCTCAGTGGCCTCTGTGATAAAAATGTCACGGGAATGATGAAGCTTGGAGATACCATAATTTAGAAGCTTTAATAAAACTATTGGCTTCTAAAGATTATGTTTGTCATAAATGTTTAAATCCAGAAACAAAACTATTGTAGAGAATGTGCAGTTTAATAGATTCAGTTAAAACCTAGAATGCTTATATTTACCTACTTTAACATTTCACAAGGGAATTTGAATTTACTGGTAATATATGTGTGGTCCATCCTGCTACTTTTTTGAGTAACCTAGCATAAATATCTAAAAGCTATGTATAGTGATAAATTTAAAAATCAGACCCAACCTTTATATGATATAATGTTTACTTCTTTATGTATCAATACAAAGAGGGAGTGAGTGATACAAAAAAGAAATACATAATTTATATACAAAAATTAATTATATTTTTATGCATATAGTTTTCAAACCTTTATTAACAAAATGTTCAGTTAATTTAATTCCTCTGTGAACGCATCTAAATCAAAATAGTGTTTTGTTAAAATAAGACTACGAAAATCCCTTTATCACATGTGGAAGTAACAATTACAGTAATTATAAAAAAGAAAGTTTCAAAAAAATAGTAGCAAAATTATATTCCTTCTTATAATAGTCGTACTTATCAACATAATACTACAATACCAGATGGCCTACGTAGGGATTTTATGTATGTAAGGATTTTTTAAATATACATTTTTACAAATTTATATTGTAATTTTTCGTTATGGATATTTATCCTATTTAAAAATTAACTATTTAAATATCTCCTTTAAATAAACATAAGTTAAAGACAACATAAACCTCTGTTGTTGACTGCTATATTTAAAAAACGTGTTTATGTTGTGGGGATTTTATAATGGTATAAGAATAAATAAAAAATTTAAATTTTTCATATATATATATATATGAAAAAATTGAAATTGTTATATTTTTAATATGTATGTATATACACATATATATATATATATATATATATATATATATATATGTACTGTATATACATATGTATATATGTATAAATGTATAACAGTCCATTTATGTTCAATAACTTACACTTGCTATTGTAGAATTCTGTGTTGGCCAGACTAAAACATACTTTGCAGACTCTATTCCAGTTAATATTTGACAAATACTGTGGATTAGAAGATAGATGAAAAGGTATACATACATAAATTAAATATTTCCAGCGCCTTAAGTTATGATCCTAGCTAACCTTCAGCCGGTGAGTTACCAAGATATATTCGCATTCAACAAATTACGTAATGTTTGTTTAATAGTTTCAAACATGAATTACTTAAGCATTATACTTTTTATTTTGTACTTAGGCTATATGTGCAAAAAATTCCATAATTAATTGCATGGCTTAAATAATGATTAATATAATATTTAGTTAAAAACAACCCCTTTATACGAGCAAATTAGATTTTACTCCTGGATACAGCATTAATATTCAACTTGTGATCAATGACGCTATGTCAATGTCACTTTATCTCTTTGCTAGTTTGATATTGACTCAGGGTGACATTAGGGAATAAAGCGCACGACATCAAATAATAGTGTTGTCAACATTAGTTACAATTTCAATTGCCATGACGAAGAGAATATTTTATGTTTGTTACACTAAGGATTTTACACGGTTTATACCTTCTTAAATGTTTAATATTTTATTAATTTAATTGTATTGACAAATAGTGACACATTTTATGACACATACTCTTTGAGACTTTTTTGTAATAGCTTTAACACGATTTATAATATGATAATTGGAAATGATCATGAAATAATATTTTCACACAATCAAAGTATTGCTAACATTTAACAATTGCAAAGTTGTGCTATGATAATGTTTCGTTTTTAATGTTGACAGTGTAAGTTTTACAGTTTAGTTATACATTAGATGTTATAGTAAAAAAAAAATCTTTTTAGTTTTTTTTATAACTTGACCAAGTACATATCAACATTACATGATGTAATATTGTATATTGTAGTAATCAACATTATAATTTTTGTTATTACTAAAGTGGGTTTTATCGTTATTAGTAATGTTCTGTTATTAGGTTGATAATTCTTTCAAGAGAAATTTTTTATCAATGAAGGAAACATAAAACCTTCCTAATAAATTCACTGTCATTTTGCTGACTTCAAACAGAATCATCCTAATCATAATTAATAAATTTAATAAATAGTACTAAATAAATGTCAGACCTAAAACATAGTCATTACTAGTATTACACATTGTCTCATGGTGAAAAGTTAGTACTAATTGCATTAAATCATTTTAATAATTTCCTTTTAAATCAAACAGTTGTTTCAAAATGAATACTGTTTTCTACCCATAACCAACCTGAATATCAGACACTCATTGTGCATTCGAGTAACGTTCTTCTGATCCAAACTGACATAAAACTATTTAGAGAAATGAAAAAATATGTCATTGAATATTAGGCTTCAAATTAAATTTAAGAATTTTACTTTTTTCATAACTTATATATTGCACTTTTTTAAACAAGCTTTTTACTCCAACACAAGAAATACAGTGAACACTAATAATTTATATGTATATAAATATATATTATATAAATTATTTTTATAAGTACGATATCTTTTAGCTATAATAGTTGTATATATTATTTATAAAATAAATAGATTAACATGCCAATGTCAGCAATTACGACGTAAAAAATCATTAATACGGACTAGATTTGCTAATACATGCCATAAGTTACATCAAAATTTGAACATCGTAATAATATGTACCTAAATTATGTCAATCTCAATCTCAAAATTGAACATAGCCCCCCATAATGTATAACATCAAAAGTGTGTTTGATAAAAGGATTTCATAAAAAAAACATATCCAGTGGATACTGCGTTCCTATATTTTATTACAAAATTGCCTTTGAAGGCATAGGTATCAGCTATAATAAAATAAATGTGAATGAATACTAAAAATGCTATTCAATAGCATTTTTTAAGAACGTATAAGTCTCTACAGTTATAAATTATACTGAAAATCATGACAAAGAACTGGACTCATGCGTGTAGCATACGTCTTGTAGTTTTACGCTTAAGAAAGACAAGATAGAGGAGTTTTGATGTAATTTTTTCTACAATACAAAATATCTTAACGGTTTATTATGTATGTCAGATATAATTTCATTATTAATGAAAAGATACCCATTGTAAATATTGTGCCCTATTCATTATTAAAACTTAGACAATATAGATACATTCTTTAAGTAACATAGGTTTTAAACGTGCTTAAGTTGCGTATGCAATATAACTCTAACATATATTCCTGTTTTAAAAGTATTCCATAGAAATATTTTCTATATATTGAAATGAATACGGTTATTATCTAGAATGAGATTACTGAAAGAAACTACCAAAAGTATAGCTTTCATATTTGTACACATGTTTTTCCAACGGTATGGTTTCAGTTAATTTATAGCTTTATATACCGCATATAAAAATGAGTTTTTGCTATATCAAAATTGTGTTTAAGTGCGTATCCAATAACAGTTTACGAGTCGCCAATATGAATGTTTTGTTAACATTCAAAGAACACGAAATGTTTATTTAAATTAGTCAAATTGTCTAGAAATTATACGAGTGATGATTTTAGATGATCTTGTTTATACCAAACGTAGGTAAAATTATACGTAATAAGCCATAGAGGGCCTAGTCTAAGAAGAATGAGACCAACATGACATGGCAGAGCAATTCCATTAAGAAGATTACTATGGCTTTGTTTGTAGAAGGAAACAAGGCGTTAGGCTGTAAATCACTTATGTAAATGTTGTTTCAACATTACGTAACGCGTTGTAGTGATGCACTTTGGCGAAATCTTTCTAAACAGAATCTTTCCCATAACTCTAAATAAATGATAATTTAAATGAGGATTATTAATATATCATATGAATATTTTATTATCTATGATTTTAAACTATATTTTGGTACATTTTCTTACACTGGCATATATATTCTCGAAGTAAACCAAATATATCAAGTTCTTAAGCAATATCCGTGTTTCAAAAAAGTAAGATACATAATTAAATATAATCATTAAGAAACATTAACTATTCTATTAAGACTTATTCTCCAAGAAATTGAAGGAGAATAACTTAATAAAATTAAGTACCTATGTATGTGTTTAAAAAAATTTAGTGTGAAACATATATTAAGTTTCGGACACAAAACAATAGTACACACCTTAAAAACACATGACATGTAAGTTAAAGATTTTTCTTGATATTTAAATAAATTCTTTTGAATTTCATTTAATGATTGATAGAGATTGTATTCATAAACTTTATAATATTAAAATATTTAATATTTTGATAACCTTATAAAGTAATGGTTTTTTTTTTTAATTACATAGAGAAATTATTTTATAATTGAAATTGAAAAATAGTTATATAAAATCGAATTTTAGATGAATTTAAAACAAATTCTGTATCCTAAAACTGACACAAGTAACACCATCACACACGAACACCTTCAGCGAACTGACAAATAAATTGAGAGAGAGTTCACAAAGATGAAAGCGCACACGAGCCGAACCTTATTAACCAGATCCAGTATTGCACTTTCTCATTTATTTACCTTATAGTACCTTATGCGCGTTCATTGTGGATCAAGAACCACCTAATCATTACATTACATTGTGCTATTATTCCTTTTTTATTTAACAGTGTTACACAGCTCTAGCAAATTTTTTTACTTTATCGTTACACAAACGTGGTTCATATGACGATATTAAAAGTAACTAAATATAATTAACTTTTATTTAATTAATTATTATTTTAACGTGCCAAATTGAACAAGTAGTTCAGTATTTATCTACTATGATAAAAATGTAAGTAATAATACGTTTTAACCGACGTCATAGGTTGTTATTAAAACCTCTAGTTTTATGTTTATATAGGTCTTCTAGATTTTGCAACTTTTTGCGACCTCCATGTGAAATAGGTCTTTATGAAAAAATTTAAAAGTTTTTCTATTGAGAATGTAAGTCACAAGTGTGTCCTATTTCTTTATAACAGGATATAATTAAAATGAGGAAAGATACAGTTCATCTATAATCTTTAACCGCATTTTAATCTTTAAGGATGTTTCATCTTCAATAAAATGAGTTTTATTTCCTATTTAAATAACAAGTTTGTGACATTTTAATATTTATACCTTATTTTTATTCCCCAATGGAAATTTAGGTAGCTAGAGATGAGTAAATGAGGACTTTGTCTTGCTAAAGTTAATAACTTATAACTTCATAGACTATAACCATTATTCTTTAAACGCTTTTGTGTTTCAAAATATTAACCCAGCAAGATATTTTACATTATGTGTTCATTATTGATTATATCGAATTTAAAATAAAAACTTACTTCTTTCGCTCGGAGTCAAACGGACAGAAATTCAAATATCACAGGCCAATAAGAAAAATATAAAAAAAAAAACACTAGAGCGTTAAGTTTACTCTTGAGTTTTAAAATAGTTAATTGTCATCTCGGCATTACAGATCACGTTTGCTTAACAATATTCTGCCTCAGACAACAGCAGACAAATACTTTTAAAGTAATCCTTAATCATAACGCTCCTACTTTCAGCCAATATTTTATAGTTCCAGTGTTGTAGTGGATTACAATTTGTAATCTAGTTGCCTTGCATTGTTGCTAAGGACATGTAGGATATATATTAAGTTAGTCTACACAAATCGTCTTCGGTCACACTGTAACTACTACCAGCAGTTGTAGTATCAGGTTTTATCAGGTACCAATTGTATGTTGAAAACTTCTGGGTGGTTTAAAACAACATTACCCCTTTCCTTGGTGCTCAAAACTTTACTAACTCTTTGTCGGGGTTTATTCTTCAGAAAACGGCATTTTCCACGTAGATGATAAGAATCATATATGCTCAGTTTCATATTTTAAAAAATAGTAACTTATGTTAAGAATATAATATGGAGTTTCTGAAGATGAAAACTCTATTTCTTATCCTGTGGATGTTTGATTATTATGATATTACTTTTGATTTTATTTGTAAGTCATGAGGCAAATGTGTGTCATATTTATATCTCTAGGTTATTGGGTAGTTCGAAAAACAAAACTATTTTAAGCTTTAGGCCTAGTTATTTTCAACATTTAAAAGTTTAGTGAACTCATGAATATAATTTTGTTTCTGTGTCAAGGTAATGATATATTGTTGTTAGGTCTCATATTTATAGGGCGTTTGAAAGGAGGATTGATAAAAAAAAATTAACCTTCTAGCGGGTGGCTGATCTTTATGCTAAGTATTTTTTTTTTTGTCTGCTGAGAGAATAAGACACGTTTGTAAAGTATTAATCGTACAGAATAATGAAGATTGAAAACATTACATAGTTTTTTTGCTATGTATCCCTATTTCATATATCTTAGACATTTGTTTGGTATGAAACCATGATTTATTTTATTTGTAGCTCAAGTTAAAAAATTATCACCTCCTTAGGAAATTTTAAAATTATAAAACAATACTTCTTATTAGTGATTCAACTTCCTTTTAACCCCTGAGTGTGGCTTATCGTCATTGCAAATCCTTTTCTTGTATTTTGAGGGCATAAAATACGGGCGTATGCTTACGCTATATTTAATGTCTTAAAATTTAAAGTAATAAACTCAATATAGTGATTTGAGGAGATTTTATCCCAGTTAAATACTTTTGATGTTTAGTATTAATCGTAATCCATTAGTTTTGATTGTTAATCATAGGGCATGTTGTGTAGATTTTAAAATTTCAGGAATGTCGGAAATCTGGAAAAAGTAGTGCTGAATGAGGAAGTGACAGTGCTTTGTTTTATAAATTATAGACATTACACTCGCCTCAGTAGGTTACTAGTTACTTCAAACCTGAATTGATTATGTATAAGGTAAACTGCTAAGCTCTTGATATTACTTTATATTTTCCATTGATAAATAGTACATGTGAAGAACTAAATTGTTCTAGATACGCAAACATAACTGGTGCACAGTTGTTCTATGCTTATTACAGAATACTATTTTCTAAAATTAAACGAGATTGAAATGTAATTGTAAAGCTGAGCAAAATCTCACCGATTGATATACACCAAAATCCCTTCAGTGTTCCGCATATATAAATAAAGCTTAATGCGAATTTTCATGTATATAGCTCAGTTTGTTTCAAAAATATAGTCAGGTAGATAGGCAGTTAGACATAAATAAAACAACTTAATTGTTCCAGCCCGACCAGTCGTAGAGATTCCTAAAGCTCAACTAATTAGTTGGTATTACAACATTGATTTATTATTATTAAGTTGTAATAATAATAGTGTTTTTGTTGGTAAGTAAACGTTTTATTCAATTAATCCAGTCTCTCTAACTTATGAGGTTGAAGCAAAACAATGTAATCTAGTGTACAATGTTAGTTGTTGTTGAGTTTTACAGCAAAACAGACAAAGCCAGAATATTGTTCGAAGAAAGAAAGAAAAGCGGAAAAGACAATGCAGAGAAAATTCAACTTTCAGTCTTATCTCTGAAGCAAGCCACTACTGGGCACAGTTTATATACCTGCGTCGCGTTACGGTTTACCAACAAAATAAATTACATGTTTTAGTCAATTTAAAAACTACTCTTTAAAACGACTTACAGATATATTCGTTTTTAACGAAACAGATGCAATTGCTTTCCAATAATCAGATAATACTGGTATATTAGAAATAAATTAAAAACTAGATTTGAAATATATCTTTTGAAATTAATTTTAAAAAGCAATTTATAGGATTTTGTAACAATTAGGATCAAAAGTTAGTTTGTAAATTATTTATGACTATTCTGTTTATCTAATTATTATTTTAAAAGTATGAAAACTATCTAAAATACTAGATCGTGATGTTTGGATTAGTTTGAAAAACTTATTCAAGAGTAAGGTCCAAAATAATCTTTAAATATATAAATTCTATGTGATTCATTCTTAGTTTTATAATATTTATCTTCGGCTTTGCATGCTATGTCGCTTTGAAAACCAGGCATGCATGAACATATTGCATTAAATAGCATACCACACAATCCTTCAATATGTTAGTCACCAAAATATATTACAACCCTTTGATTCTTTTTTATTTAAGTTGATGTGTCTATCCCTAAGGTTATAGTACTATTACAACTGTACTATTCTGAATATTTGTATATAAGTCTCTCTGAAAGTGCTTTAAATTCTCTGAACGATGTCATAATATATTTTTTTAAACACCAAAATTTTTTAGTAAAAATTGAGCATTTTTAGGCACGTATGGCTAAATTCAAATTCTAAAGGGAATAAAGTCAAATAAAAATCCATAATTATTACGGTTTTATTAATAATAAGGCAGAGATAAACAGTGTTCTTTATTTTGGACAGTTAGTGAAGAGTAAAATGTGTCATTATTTTGTATCTAATAGTCATAAACCCTTTATGTAACAAGTTACCATTTGTGTAGATTTTACAAATTATGTTCCAGGCATTTTTAGCTAAAATAATATAAGTGTTTAAGATTCTAAAATTATACCTATGTTTGTTATTTATTATAACAGAAAAACTTTAAAATAGTTTTTTCGTACAATTTTGTATGATCTTAGAGTTGAACGAATCACTTATCACGTGCAACGACACTAGTTTATTAAACATAGAAAACTGGTGTTTTTTGCAAAGGAAATTTCTATGTGAATATATATTTATATTGTATTTGTTATCAGTGAAGAGTTTTAAAAGGCATTTATTGTAAATTTAGTGTAAAACACTCCATGAATTTTATAGATAGGCTGTGGGGTTCATTCATAGATATGTCCTGAAACCTTTGTCTGACCATCCAAGCATTGGTGAATATTAGGCTTGCCGGTGTTCAACAACTCGTAGATATTCAAAACATACAAGGGTTTAACTAGATCGCTCTTAAATTGCTTGCAATTTGATAACAACACAATGTTGGTAAAACTTACTGAATGAACTATGAATAAATGTTACTCATATTTATAATAATACTAATAATGTAGTGACTAGAACTGGGCTGTCATAGATGAATTCAGATTTTTAAATAGATTGAATTGTTACAGTTTATGTCATATTTGTTTATTATTGTAATGATTTAAATTTAAGTAACTACTGTTATACTATTTAAAGAATAAAGGTTTTAGAAATTTCACGATATAGATATTCTGGTGAGTTACACTGTGTTCATGATTGGTCATGAAAACATAATAATCACTCGCTGTAATTGTAATATTAACCTATTATAACTGCAATAAAAATTGTTATTAAATGTATCACAGTTGTTTATGTATATCCCTGGTCATATTGTACAAATTTATTACCGAGTGTGTAAGAGGCAATGTAAACTTATGTTAACAGAGAGATCGCGGTAATTTTGTCACTTTTAGTTGGCTCCTATCTATACTGATACATTTGGTTTATATTTTTAATAGGGTAAGTAATTAGGAAAGAGAAATATGGTTAAATAAACAAAACGATTACTCATTACACGATTCAAAGAATCATATCGTACAATATAATGCCAAGTGATATACTATGATATTAATGACAGTTATGGAAATAAATATTCAATATTAAAATTTAATAGTTTTAACAATTGAAAGAAATAAAGTAGATTTAAATTAAGATGATAAATAACTTTATTAGGCTTCACCAACAATAGCAGAATAAATTACAGATTGCATAACGTTCGACACCAATATCTTCTGATTAAAAAATATTATATAAAAACATGTATCAGAAAACTTTCTAACAACAAAGCAAAATAATTTTTATTACTTAAAATAAAACTACCATTCCGAGGGAATGGAGGCGGAGAGACAACACAAAGCCAAGTTTTACTAACAATAATTGACGAATATTGATTGGTATCCAAAAACGATGATGTATACCTGTTCAGGCAACCACTAAACGATATCTACAATAAAAACTCACACGAGGGAGTAATGAAATGAGTTTTTATCCCTATTTTACAAAACGTATCACCGGAAGAATTAATATACGGTTCTGTTTTATCAATCACAACTAGTATTATGAAAACTTCTCATGCAATATGATTAATTAGAATATAAATTTCTTTCCATGAAATATTCACCGGCTGCTTTTTTTGCTTTGGAAAATGTAAATGTATCAACGTATTTCGTCTTTAACAAAGCTTTTTAGCCTCAAATTAAATTACTTTTATTTCCCCCCTCATGAGGAAATGCTTTATGCACCATAGGAGCTGTATGAAATCTGCAAGCTCCTCATGTGTAAGACTCCCTTGATATTAGTTGTGTCTTCTTCTTTAAGTGTCTACCTAGTGTTAACCATTAAAAACCTCCTGCAATTACTTTTACTGGAGCTGGTATCGCTAAAGGCACTGCTCTCATCCAGTACGGTCATTATTATTCTTCTGGCTTGTTAATCCTCTTCAAGTCTGGTTAAGTTATCTCCAGCCTCCCCTCTTCTTTCTTACTTATAAAAATCTCCATTACCATCTCTTTCAATTTCACCCAATTATTTGAGCTCTCGAGCATTTTTTCATAATGTTGTCCAACGTGACATCACCAAGCTCTATTAGGTAGTTTGTTCTCAACTCTCAATAACAGTCACATTCCAGTTTGGAGCGATGTGAAATATTCTCCCCTTCGTAATACCGGCAGTATTCTCTGTTCGAAAGATGCATTCTAAAGACGTTCGTCTGAAAGTCGCCGTGCTTAGAGAAAAACTGTCTCAGGTAGAAGTCTGGTTCTTGCTCTCTTCTTACAAACCATGGACATCAACATGGACATAGAAGGATCTCCTGTGCTCCAGCCAGACGGACGTATTTCAGTTTCTTGGCCGGTTCGATAAGTAATTTGTTCACCTCGAAGGTAATTTGCGTCCATCCGATCCTAGGACCATCCGGTTCGCTCTATTTCTTTAAGCTGCCTGCTTAAAAGCAGGTCTTCCAGAAGTTTACCGAGCGTCTCCAGGAGGCACAAAGTCCTGTATGATGAAGGCAGATTGTGTGGAATGTTTAATTTCTTCAGAAGGATCCATCTTGCTCTTTTCCATTCCACTGGGAATTCCCTGTTGATAAGGGCAGAACTCATCACCTGCAGCACTTTCCCTGGGTGGACCTCTGCTTAAATCCTAACCGCTTTTTGTACCTTTCGAACCTGAGCTTTTTCTAGTTTTTTCTTATCCTCCCTTCTTTAGTTCTGTTTCTGTTCAAAGAGGAATTTTGGTAACGGCCAGCTCCTCAAATCTTCCAACTGGGTTTATAGGAAACAACGTCTCAACCACTTGTTGCAGCATGTCACAATTTGGGAGCCTGAAGAAATCTTTTATTACGATTCGGTACCCTGTTCCCCACATGTCATCATCTACATTGTCACATACCTCCTTCCACCGAAGCTTCATTGACTGAAGAATTCCTTTTCTGAACTCCTTGCGTGCGTAAATCAGAACTACCTTGAGGAGGTTAGAAGCCATTCCCCTAGTCCACCGCATTTCTCTTACTAAACGTCTTCTTACTAATAGGCAATTTCTTCTAAGTTTTCTATATCCGATGTGCACCATTAAGCTGGTTTCCTTTTGGTATAAAAACTCTTAGGTTGTAAACACTCTTTAAACGATCCCACTAGCGATTCGATTAATAATTTTGGGTCACCCTCAGCCATCTTACTCATCCTTTTCTTAGGTTGTATCCCTGAGTCCGCTGCAACCAGTTTTGTCTACCAACTATCCTTTGGGACGATCGGGTGCTCTCCTTTCTTCGTATATGGGCTTTATCTAGATACATTGATGATTACTCGAGATCCGTATCGAGAACTTTTATTCCTCCAGTCTCCTTTCAATTCCTTCAGCGCAAAAAGTTACGTCCAGCCTTGGCGGATGACTCTCCACTAACGAATGTTGGTTCTTTACCACTATTCAGACAGGTTAAGTTACGCCCAGCCGCCCATTCTGCCACCAGATATCTACGAGCTGTATACAACAAACAAAACAAATAACAACAAAATATAGTAAGGTAATATTCGCAAGCTTTGTACGTGTATGACTACTTATGGTTCATGGAATTTGTATTTCCAAGGAAAAATTTAAGTTTTGGTTGTAATAATAAAAAAATTAAATTGAATTGAATTTACTGCGGTTTTAGTATTTTTGGGCCATAGTTCTTATTGCCTTGTAATTTTACTTAATTTGCAGAATATGAGACCAGTGCATCTATTTATATTTATTGAACATTAAAAAGAGTTAAATTCAAGATAAGGTACAATAATTGACATAATTCCTTGGTCTTGAAAAGAAGGCGAACCCAACCAGAATTGGTTAAACACGTCATAATCCTTTAATGCAATAACTTAGCAACTTACCAGTCCGATGCTGTTCAAACATGAAAACTTCCAGCGTCGAAACTGTGGTTAACTGTTAGCTTTATAAAACTGAAGATACGATAACTTAATGACGCACAGAAGTTTATTCAAAGTCAATGTTCACAAGATAACTATTTCTAAAGTGAAAAAGACCTGTGAGGAATTTCCTTCCACTATAACCATTATCCTGCAAGCAATATATTTTGATCTACGCTTTTTTTATATAAAAATATTTATATGATCTTAATTGTTTTATTACCGGACCTTATCCTGCCCGTCCTGGTAGGTCACTGGCCTACCCATTGATCATATCAAACAGAATAAGCGGGAGAGTTGATACAGTACAAGCTCAGTGATTCTGATAAAAGTGGCAACGTTCAAGACATGATTTGAACCTGCGCTATCTCTAACTCCCACCCAAATTTTATCATCTAAGACCGCTAGGACATCGGATATTCATTTAAACTATGTATATTGAGTCATTATCCGTTTTGCAAACAATAAAAATTCTTAATTGATAGCATGTTCATTCGGAAATTAATATTATGACGTTACAGTTTGCAGAAAATATTTTCGTAATATATAATAATATTTGATTTGTAGTAAATAAGAGTGGATCCTTCTAAAAATGTTTTACCCAACAATATGTTTATTTCTTTCTAATTAAACTTTTTATTATGCTTATTCATACGTGGCAGAGAGTGCTATTCGTTTTCTGCTACCTTAAATATTATGCATTGCATCCCGTTAGAAGAATAAGCAAAGAATGCTCATCCTGCACTCAAACTTCAGACAAAATAAAAAAGATATTTAAATACCAATAAGTTACTGAAATGTATATATAATAGAACTAATTGTAAACAATATATTAAAACTGTATAATTAAAATATTGAATTATTTGGATTAGTTTACTAAAAATATGATTTGTATCTTAAAACTATGGAGTTTACTAATGCTTATATCATAGAATATTAGTACAACACAACAAAAAAGAGTAATAAAGTGAACTGTTCATTTAACAGAATGTATAACTCTACTAAAAAAGAAAATATATATATATATATATATATATATATATATATATATATATATATATATATATATATATATATTATATATATATATATATATTAAGACTCGTTAAAATTAACAAAATATTGTGCATAGAGAATAATGTTATTTTAATAATATTCAGGTCTCAACCACCTTAAACTACTTAATATTATACATTAAACAGTCAATATGTAGTAAAGAGAATGGCATTTAAATTAGATTTGTTTGAAATAGTTTATAAATTACTCTAACTCCTGAAATATTGAATTTAACATAAGTGGTTGACGATACAGGTAATTTGGAAACATCTGCTCTAAAATGATTTAACTGGAAACTTATTGAGACATAAATATTGTTCTATAACTCTTGAATAACAAAATTCTAATAACCTATATATAATAAAGAAAAGAGCAGACGCAATGTTGCAACACAGATAATTTGAGTGATATTTTTTTGTTACTTTGTTAAATAATTAAGAAGAACGCGAACTGAGAAAACGCTAATAAAGAATGCAATGTTCACTTTGTAACAATGTGAAATATCCCTGTAAGTTTAAGTTAATGCAACTACATCAAATATGCTTACTGTCTGCACTAAACCTTGATATTCAGGTGAAAGCACCGCAGTCGTCCTCGTTCGTCCGTCGTAACTGTCTGTAGAATAGTGGTTTAAGTGGGAGGGGTTATATATAAAAGTTCTGATAACTCCTAGCCAATAATATTACACACACATAAAATGGTAAGTAAATATTTCAATATTAACAACTTTAAACAAAGATTATTAATGTGTTTTTTTTATTTCATAGTTACTCGTTTGAAATTTATATCATAAAATTACTGGATAGTTTGCATGCAACATATAACTATGACTGAGTAAGTTGTATGAGTATAATGGAATGATAAACCCTTCTAGGAATTTAATCCCCTGGTACCGCACCACAACATTGTATAGGAACTCACCACTACGTTATATAATTTACACTTAAAATACAACCTGCAACGAATCTGAGCTAATATTCCACAGTTTTCAGTCATTTGTGAAATATTCACTTCCCTGTGTTTGTCCTCGGTCTATTGAACTTATTGAACTTCTGACATATAATTGTTCAGGCGCGATTAATTATTAGCTTTGTAACAATCCAATTTTATGCAAAATTTTCAAGGATTGCCTTGTTTCCATCAAAACCTAATAATATTTTTAACAGATTCTTAACTTTTCCTTGTACAACATAGTCAATATTCTGTAATACAACTTATTTTCTGAATAGTATAGTGCATAAATGGTTTTTAATTAATTGGTATATTGTCAATAACGTACTTTATTACTAAGCATCGTCGTTAAAACTACATAGTATATAAAACAAATTAATGTTTATTAGGTATGACAAAAATTACTGAGAACACATTTAATCAAAATTTGATATTTAATATACAGATAGTAGGTTTTATACCATGTTGTTCTTTACTGTACATTGATAGGCAAGAGTCACAAAGGTCAGTAAATAAATATAAATATATATATATATATATATATATATATATATATATATATATATATATATTAAATTGTATAAATGGAAATAGCCTTATTTAATTTCAATAAACATTAAATCGCAAAAAGTACTTGCTCCCTATTCGTTGAATTTAATTCAAAATCACAATAGAATTAATATAAGAAATTATTGTATTAACTTGTGCACCTGCATTTAGTACGAAGCAGTAATGTTGATATAAGTAATAACATGTTTGGTTTAACGTGATCATTAGCACATTGTAACATCCACATCATTGTTATTGTAATTGGTCACTTCAGCAGTTTGACCTCATATTATTACTGGAAATCTGATTACTGAAACAGATAAACACTAATATAAAGTTCAATTTGCATCTATACACAAAGCGCTTTGTTCAAACAGCTACACCCTTTATCTGGGGTAATCATGTCCGTGCTAATATTATATAAAAACACTACGGACATACAGTGATTAAATCACGTTTATGGGTACGTAAAGAGCAATTCCAGTACTTGTTCAGATTTACAGACATTTGTAATTCCTTAAATTAATTAATGGGAATTACACTGCATGAACAGTGTGCCAATTACTAAACTTTGTATGGCTAATTTTAAACATATTTATACGATTTAAAGTTAAAAAATATCTACATTTTCCGACTGTATTACTTTCAAATTCTACGATACATGCAGAAACGATGTTGGTACAACTCCAAAAGTAAAAGTATATTTGCTTTAGTAATAAAAATTCTCCTGATATACATATTCTTTTGATAAAAGCCTTTAAGCAAAAATAAATGATAACCTAAATTCATTATTATGAATATTAATTAATAATAGTCTGTAAATAGACCAATATATCCATAAACATAAAACGAGATTGACCATTATCATAATGGAATATATATTTGATATTATTATGTTTTATAGGTATGAATGAATAACGTTTATTACAGCAATTTATATATACATATATACAATCTTTCTTAGATGAAATAGCTATTATTTTATATAAAGATCAGCTTATATATAGAAGAAATGTAAAATAAGTAAGAATAGAAAAATAAATGTAACAATACTGGAAAGCCTACATGGGCAATCTGCCTGTGCGTAGGCCTAGTTGCATCTAGCCGCCAACATCAATTTTGAATAATACGCTGGATATGATTGTAATAGAATAAGGTAAAAAACGATAAAGGGATGTATGTCTATTGCTTCTTGAATTTATTGTAAGTGATTGTTTTTATTCAAGCGGTGGAAAATAAATGAAATAAAAATGGTATGTGTGGCTAAAACTAAATTATCCATTTATGACGGAGTGAGATGAGAGAGAGAGAGAGAGAGAGAGAGAGAGAGAGAGAGAGAGTGTGTGTGTGTGTGTGTGTGTTCGGTTAGTAATAGTAACAACGTCATGGTCAAAGGTCAGGTCCCCTGTACCCGGCAGTGATAATGATCTCCGCCTCTGATACGCCTAATTGCAATAGCCACTCATTGATACGATTTTTAAAAACTGACAAGGATTGTGCGTTAAAGAAATTATAAGCGTGAAAGAATCTAGAAACATTTCTGAATAGTATATTTGATATGTAATACGAATTAGTTGTGGAGAAAGATCTATATAGTTGTAAAGTGGCTATGCCTGTGTCACGGGCATATCGCGTGTTATATGAATGGGAATTTCTGAAAAAATAGAGTGAAAATGTGAGAAGATGTGAACTATGAGAGATTTTATAAATAACTGACGAACTGTAAGGATTGATAATTCTTTAAATAGAGTGTCAGTAGGGTAA